>NC_051068.1:59581567-59881567 GCF_004664715.2 Peromyscus leucopus
TATTGCTCTGGCTAGAACTTCAAGTACTATATTGAATAAGTATGGGGAGAGTGGACAGCCTTGCCTCATTCCTGATTTTAGTGGAATTGCTTTGAGTTTCTCTCCATTTAATTTGATGTTGGCTGTTGGCTTGCTGTAAATCGCCTTTATTATGTTTAGGTATGTTCCCTGTATTCCTGATCACTCCAAGACTTTTATCATGAAGGGGTGTTGAATTTTGTCAAATGCTTTTCTGCATCTAGTGAGATGATCATGTGTTTTTTTTTCTTTGAGTTTGTTTATATGGTGTATTACATTGATGGACTTTCATATGTTGAACCACCCTTGCATCCCTGGGATGAAGCCTACTTGATCATGGTGGATAATTGTTCTGATGTGTTCTTGGAGTCTGTTTGCCAGTATTTTATTGAGTATTTTTGCATCAATGTTCATGAGGGAGATCGGTCTGTAGTTCTCTTTCTTTGTTGCATCCTTGTTTGGTTTAGGAATCAGGGTAATTGTAGCCTCATAGAAGGAGTTTGGTAATGTTCCTTCTGTTTCTATTATGTGGAACAATTTAGAGAGTATTGGTATTAACTCTTCTTGAAGATCTGGTAGAATTCTGCGCTGAAACCATCTGGTCCTGAGATTTTTTTGGTTGGGAGAATTTTAATGACTGTTTCTATTTCCTTAGGGGTTATTGGACTATTTAAATAGTTTATCTGGTATTGATTTAACTTAGATATGTGGTACCTATCCAGAAAAATGTCCATTTCTTTTAGGTTTTCCAGTTTTGTGGAGTAAAGGTTTTTGAAATATGACCTTATAATTCTCTGGATTTCCTCAATGTCTGTTGTTATGCCCCCCTTTTCATTTTTGATTTTGTTGATTTGGATTCTCTCTCTCTCTGTCTTTTGGTTAGTTTGGATAAGGGCTTGTCTATCTTGTAGATTTTCTCAAAGAACCAACTCTTTGTTTCATTAATGTTTTGTATTATTCTTTTAGTTTCTAATTTATTAATTTCACCTCTCACTTTGATAATTTCCTGGCGTCTATTCTTCCTGGGAGACTTTGCTTCTTCTTGTTCTAGAGCTTTCAGGTGTGCTGTTAAGTCACTAGTGTGGGCTTTCTCCAACTTCTTTATGTGGGCATTTAGTGCTCTGAATTTCCCTCTTAGCACTGCTTTCATAGTGTCCCATAAGTTTGGTTATGTGGTGTCTTCATTTTCATTAGATCTCTAGGAAGCCTTTAATTTCTTTCTTTATTTCTTCCTTAACTCATTGGTGATTCAATTGAGCATTATTCAGTTTCCATGAGATTGTAGGTTTTCTGTAGTTTTTGTTGTTGATGAAATCTAACTTTAAACCATGGTGGTTGATAGAACACAGGAGGTTATTCCAATTGTTTTGTATCTGTTGAGATTTGCTTTGTGGCCAAGTATGTGGTCGATTTTAGAGAAAGTTCCATGGGGTGCTGAGAAGAAAGTATATTCTTTCTTGTTAGGATGGAATGTTCTGTAGATATCTATTAGGTCCAATTGGGTCATGACATCAGCTAAGTCCTTTATTTCTCTATTAAGTTTTGATTTGGGAGATCTGTTCAGTGGTGAAAGAGGGGTGTTGAGATCTCCCACTATTAATGCGTGGTTTAAGCTTTAGTAATGTTTCTTTTAAATATATGGGTGCCCTTGTGTTTGGGGCATAAATGTTCAGAATTGAAACTTCATCTTGGTGGATCATTCCTGTGAAGAGGATGTAATGCCCTTCTTGATCTCTTTTGATTGATTTTAGTTTGAAGTCTATTTTGTTGGATATCACGATGGCTACACCTGCTTGTTTCTTAAGACCATTTGATTGGAAAGTCTTTTCTCAGCCTTTTATTCTTAGGTAGTGTCTGTCTTTGAATTTGAGATGTGTTTCTTATATGCAGCAGAAAGATGGGTCCTGCTTTCGTATCCATTCTGTAAGCCTATGTCTTTTTATAGGTGAATTAAGTCCGTTGATATTAAGGGATATTAACGACCAGTGATTGTTCATCCCTGTTATTTTTTGGTGGTAGTGTGTGTGTACTTCTCTTCTTTGGGGGTTTACTGTTGTGGCTTTATCTATTGCCTGTGTTTTCGAGTGTGTATCTGACTTCCTTCGGTTGGAATTTTCCTTCTAGTGCTTTCTGTAGGGCTGGATTTGTGGATAGGTATTATTTAAATCTGGCTTTGTCTTCGAATGTCTTGTTCCTTCCGTCTATGATGATTGAAAGTTTTGCTGGGTATATTAGTCTGGGCTGACATCCATGGTCTCTTAGTGTCTGCATTACATCTGTCCAGGTCCTTCTGGCTTTCAAAGTCTCCATTGAGAAATCGGGTGTTATTCTGATGGGTTTACCTTTATAGGTCACTTGGCCTTTTTCCTTTGCTGCTCTTAATATTCTTTCTTTATTCTGTACATTTAGTTGTTTAATTATTATGGGTCGAGGGGACTTTTTGGGGGGTCTAGTCTGTTTGGTGTTCTATAGGCTTCTTGTATCTTCATAGGCATTTCCTTCTTTAAGTTGTGAAAGTTTTCTTCTATAATTTTGTTGAATATATTTTCTGTGCCTTTGAGTTGGTATTCTTCACCTTCTTCTATCCCTATAATTCGTAGGTTTGGTCTTTTCATGGTGTCCCAAATTTCTTGGACATTTTGGTTCATGACTTTGTTGGCTTTAGCGTTTCCTTTGACTGATGAAACTATTTCTTCTACTGTATCTTCAATGCTAGAGATCCTCTCTTCCATCTCTTACATTCTGTTGGTTATACTTGCATCTGAAGTTCCCGATTTTTTACTCACGTTTTCTATTTCCAGCATTCCCTCTGTTTGTGTCTTCTTTATTTTTTCAATTTCCCTTTTCAGGTCTTGGAATGTTTCCTTTATTTGTTTCATTGCTTTTTCATGATTTTCTTTCAGTACTTTATTGTTTTCTTCCAGGACTTTATTGTTTTCTTCTAATTTGTTTGCCCTTTCCTCTAGTTGTTTACAGCGTTCTTCCAATTTTCTTGTCTTTTCCTCTACACAAGCCTCTACCTTCTTCATGATGTTACTCATAAGGCTACTTTCTTCTGCTTCTTCCAATTTTTGATGTTCAGGTCTAGATGTTGGAGGCGGGCTAGGTTCTGGTGATGCTGTATTGCTCTTCATTTTGTTGTATGTACTTCTGCCTTGACATCTGCCCATCTCCTTGTGGTTCCTTCTTGGTCTTATCAGTGTACTTGGTTCAGAAAGAGCTGACAGATTCAGGTAGTCTCTCTCTCTTGTCCAGATGGGAGTTCTCTTGTCCAAATGGGAACTCCGGGGCAGGATGGAAGCTCTTATCTAGACCTGAAGTCTCTGGTCCAGAAGGGAAGTCAGGAGCAGGATGGGAGCTGGGGGCCGGTCTCTAAGTCTCAGGAGGTGGCTGCGGTCTCGGGCAGATGGGAGTGGGGGCAGGGCGTGGAGATTACAGGAGCTGCTGGAAAAGGGGATCCCTCCCGGTGGGGCTAGAAGGGGACCTGCCCGGTGGCCAAAACCTGGGGCCAAGTTGGGCGGGTCTTCCTGGAGTGACTAGTGCCCAGGGATGGGGTCCGGGTTGGGCCCAGATACTCACCTCTGGTCCAGAAGGGAAGTTGGGTGCAGGATGGGAGCTGGGGGCCAGTCTCTAAGTCTCAGGAAGTGACTGGGGTCTCGGGCAGATGGGCGTGGGGGCAGGGCGCGGAGATTGCAGGGGCTGCTGGGGGAGGGGAGGCTTGGAAAGGGGATCCCTCCTGGTGGGGCTAGAAGGGGACCTGCCCCGTGGCCAGAACCTGGGGCCAAGTTGGGCAGGTCTTCCCAGGGTGGCTGGTGCCCAGGGATGGGGTCGGGTTGGGCCCGGATACTCACCTCTGGTCCAGAAGGGAAGTCGGGGGCAGGATGGGCACCTTCCTTCTTTTTTACTGCTAAATTCATTCCTGTTTCTTCTTTTCTTCTCTCTCCCTTGATCCTTTCCTTTCATTCACCTCCCTTCTCTTCCTTCCCTTCTCTCTCTCTCTCTCTCTCTCATCTATCTGTATTTCTCCATCAGTATTTATCACACTGAACAATACTGTAATAACATTGCTTTGTAGTCACAATATATTTAAATGAAATTCTAAGTCCCTTGTGGTTTAATTATTTAATTATTTAATTCCTCCTACTAGCTAGCCCATAGCTTTCCAGTATGGAGCTAGCAGAAATGTGTTTGAAGTGGGAATATCAGAAGTCTCAGGCACACTATAGCAGAAAACAAATTCATTTCTCATACATAATGGGTGTGTGCACATCATACATATCTAAGAGACTAATAGCATCATATCTAAATGCCATGGTAGATTTTTAAATATTCCATTTTGGCTTAAATTAATATTAAAAAAAGAATTTTCAAGTTTGTTTTCAGGAATATATATCAGGTCCAATACTCCAGTACTGGATATTACACCCAAAAAAATGAGTGTAATTTGTTCCTGTGTTGCTCCTAATGTGAAACTCCTGTGATAAGAAAAACCATATTAGCATTTTTTTTCATAAATAGCCTTTCATAAAGCAAAAGGGTGTGGAAATTGATAGCAGCTGACACCTCTAGTTTGTGTAATAGAAAATTTTAGTGACGTTTTCTATGGCAGTTCTTCATGAAATGGAGCTGCAAAAATCAACTTACTTTTTAATGCAGATGGGGCTCACTGAGAAGCAGCTGGGATGTGATGATCAAAATGATCCTCAGTTATTACTTTGAAATTCAGCTCTATTTGCTTAGTTTCTTATTGATTTTTCTTTCTAACAGTATTCTTTTATGAATATCTCAGGAAGCCTCCATTGATCTCAGATGCATATGTTGGGGCAGGTATCAACACTTTGGAAACTAAGAGAAAATGCGTTTTCAAAGCCCAGTGACGATGCTGTGATGCATGGTCAAAGGTCACACACATAACTGCTCTGGCTTCTTGCTGTGCTGTTTGACAGGCCAATGCCTTTTCAGGCCAAAAGACCCTGGAGCAGTCAAGTGTGGGCAAGGTGTATATGTCTATGATGTGGGGTACTTTGCATTATACTACCCGGTAATGCTGGAAACAGCTTCAGTTGTTCCCTGCCAGCTATAAAGCTTTGATTTTTGCTTTCCTCTTCCTAATCAAGAATCTATTTCCATAGAAACACAAATAGGAAGGGCATGGTGAAAGCAATTTGTCTGCTTCTGCTTCCATTTACATGGAAATGGAATTTGTAGCATTAAAAATAAAAGCTTTAATAAGTAATATTTTCAAATGCATCTCTCAGATTTAACCCTCTCAACTTATAAAGTAGTTGCTGGGAAGTTGAAAATTTGAACTATAACAAGGCAATTTTATACCTAGGCAAATTGTAATCCTTGTATTTAAGCTCCTGACCCTGAAACACAGTTGGTCCGAGCTGCTTTTCCCAGATCTGACGTGCACCTTTCCTCCCAGGGAACAGGTCTTACCTTTTCCTCCTAGAGAGACCCTCGTGGTGGGTGGGTAACGGGGAGTTCTTTAGGTTCCTACTCCGTATATTATTCTTTTGTCAATTTCTGCTCCTTGAGAGTTTTCTCCCATTTCTTCCTGTAGCTTTCTCTGCTGTGGATCATCTTCTGTGAGTGTAAACAATAGACAAGACACAGAGTAAAATTACAAGTGCTTTGCATTTTGAGGAATGGGTGACATTCTAGCACTCAGAGCTAAATAAATGACCTTCTTATTGCTAATCAATAAAGTAAAATATCGATTTGAAACGTGATTGGAAGTTTGGTCCTGTTAAAGCCACTCAGCTTGTTTACCATTTTTAAGGATTATTTGGGAGGGGAAAAAAAACACTTTGAAATTGTTTTCCACAATTTTAGTTCAAATAAACATTTTGAATATTGTTAGATCCAGAATAGAAAGGACCTAATTAATAAAAAGGCTAAACAGAAACCACTGATATATAGGAAACACTGGCTTTCTTTTTGCTTTTCAGTTGAGTGAATCAAATCGATTTCTGACTACTGGCACTTGATGTGTTAGGATTACTAAGAGACCAGAGTCACCTTTTATGGAGGAAGTGGAAGAAGTATGAGAAGGAAAAGACAGAATTTAAGGGGAAAGTAGAATAATAGTTTCCTAGTGTAATGGGTAAATCCATTTGAAGAACAGCCATTCAAACTATCTTCTATCTGTCTATCTATCTATCTATCTATCTATCTATCTATCTATCTATCTATCTCTATCTATCTATCTATTTTATTTTATTTATTTATTCATGGTGCTGGGGTGGAATCCAGGACCTCATAAATGCTAGCAAAGCAGCCTACCACCAAGCTACACCTTTGGCCCAATATTTCATTATTTAAAAAGCAAAGCAAAACTTAAAGACTGTCCTCTTCTACCCAATACTCAGTACTTGATTTCTGGAGGAAGCAGGGGAACAGCATGTTGTAAGTCACAACTCCCCAAACTTTTTCTGCTTGAGACCCTCTTTCCTCTGAGAAGTCTGTATATAACACCAAAAATATAGATATACAAGGTGAGCATGTTAATCAAACAGTTGCTGATGATGAGCCTTAAAAATGTATTTTAAAGTAATACTTTTGTATATGTATATATGTAGTTTTAAGTGAAAGCAAATTTACCAAGACTGACATGCTTATCTGTTTTATGTAAAGAAGTGAATCTTGGATGAGCATTTGTTACTTCAGGATGTAAAGCATCTTCGATACATTTCAGAGTTGGTAGATATTTTTGTTTTGTAATCATCAATGTCGAGAATAATACTTTGCGTAAATGCACCAACACAGACAAAAATGTTTAGAGTCACTTCACAAACTGTTGCAAGTTTTATCTTAATCCTAAACCAAAATCCACTGAAACATTTTAAGACACTTGTCAGCAACCCAAAAGCAATTTCTAAATCAAACATCTAACACAGTACAAAACAAAAATATACAAACTTGATGCTTATATACTGTGGAATTAGAGTAGAAAAGATGGGAAGGACATGGGGGTGGTGTGTTGAATCATTGTGTTAGAAGCAGAAAACTTTGGAAGGCACTACAGTAAAACATTACAGTAAAATGGCTGCAATTTGCAACATAAACATTCAACTGTCAGCCAAGATGCTTCAGGTAGCATTCATTGGTGCTACATGTTGTGAAGGCATACACAGTGGATAATGAGGGTGTTGCATGGTCAGAACAAAGTTTGCAAAGGAGTTGCAAAGAAAGGGATAATGTTTCCAGAAACACCTTGAATCCATCACATGTTGAAGTTTTAATCAAGTTTTGGTCGTTGATTATTCAGTAACCTTTTACTCTTGCCAAAATTTTTGCAACTCCCACATTAATTTACGAAACCCTGTGTAGTTTCTGACACAGTTTAAGAAGCTGGACTGTACAGGAACATAATCAACAGAAGATATCTGTATTTTATAAAAGGAGGATTTACTACACTAGCTTACAAGATAAAGGCTGGGTAGTCCAGCAATGACTGCTCCATGTTGGAGAACCCAGTAGCCAATCCATTTGAGAAGCTGCTCATCTCAGCAGCCCTAATGTAGCACTGAAATCCTGGAGGCTCCCTGGGGAGCTGGAATTGGGAAGCCAAAGAATCTGGAGTCTGATGTCAGTGGAGGATCTTAACAACTGTCATGGATTCATTTGCTTGGGAAGAAGTTGAAGCCAAAGCAAGTGCTGCCTACTTTCAGGGTGAGCGTGCCCTCCCTTTGTTAATCCCCTCCAGAAAGGACCTCACAGACATGCCCAGTGATATGTCTCCTAGAAGATGCAATCCAGTCAAGTTGACAGCGCCAACCACTACAATGGAGGGATTACATTCAACGAATGTCCATGAACATGCTGTTTAGGAATTAGGAATGTGGGGAGCAGGGAACAGTCTTTACCAGGTCATTCTCTTCTTTCCACAGTTCTAGAAGCATGTGAGCAAGTCAACAGATCTGGAGTGTGGTGCTCATTCAACTTGGTCACAGACATAGAGAAAACAACTCCCCAAATATATTGACATCTTTATCTGCAAATCTATGTGTGTGTTACAGCACATGTCACAGGGGGTTTTTTTAAAGAAGGGGAAATTAAAGATTTTGAGAAGAGAAAGGCTATTGATTATTTTGAAGGACCCATTTTTAATTACAGAGGTCCACATATGAGGGAAGTTACAACACCAACATGAAAGGAGAAAGAATGATGGAAGCAAAGGCTGGATTGATGGATTTGAAGACAGAGGAGAGGCCAGGAGTCAGGGCAGTCAAGTGGCCTGTGCATTCTGGAAAAGTCATAAAGGGATAATGAGTTCTTCCCAGCTGCTTCAGAATGAAAGCTGTCCTGCCCACCCTTTGATTCTAGTCCCTACGATCCATTTTACTAACAGTCTAAGTCTTTGTCAGTTTATACCTTCTGCTGTGGGATGTTCTGTATGTTAAATGTGTTGCTCTGATTGGTTAATAAATAAAACACTGATTGGCCAGTAGCCAGGCAGGAAGTATAGGTGGGACAAGCAGAGAAGAGAATTCTGGGAACAGGAAGGCTGAGTGAGAGAGACGCTGCCTGCCACCGCCATGAGAAGATGTTAAGATGCTCATAAGCCACGGGCCACGTGGCAACTTATAGATTAATAGAAATGGGTTGATTTAAGATATAGAGACAGTTAGCAAGAAGTCTGCCATGGCCATACAGTTTATAAGCAAAATAAGTCTCTGTGTGTTTACTTGGTTGGGGTTGAGCAGCTGCGGGACTGGCGGGTGAGAGAGATTTGTCCTGACCGTGGGCCAGGCAGGACTGGAAAAAACTCCAGCTACACTCTTCAGCCACTGTTAGCACATTCTGCTACAGCATAAATGAGAAATTAACATGGACATCAAATGTACATTCTTCCTAACACCCACAAATCTTACAAGTTAATTTATGGTAGCTTACACTCAAATGCACTCTTGACCAAAGGGGTGGTGACAGGAACAGAGACATTCTGGCCACTTTATTTGTATGTGAGTCATCTGTTCATAATATTATCATACAATACATTCTTTATAAAGATCCACTAAACAAAGTTCTCTCTGGCTTTCACCACCGTTTCCTAATTTTACGCCACCTACTGGAATCATTGAACACATCACATCAGTGGACCACCTCCAGCAAAGGAACAGGACCTTGCAGAATGCATATGGGACTCTCATCTCATTCCCTCATCTCCTCCTTATTCTTCTTTTGTCTCATTTCTCTCATGTGTTTATTTAATTTTTGATCTTGGGGGTTTTTTTGGTTGTTTGTTTTTGTTTTTGTTTTGTGTGTGTGGGGGGGGGGTTTCCTCTGTGTAGCTTTGTGCCTTTCCTGGAACTCTGTAGCCCAGGCTGGCCTCAAATTCACAGAGATTCATTTGCCTCTGCCTCCCAAGTGCTGAGATTAAAGGCATGAGCCATCACCGCCCGGCTAATTTTCTATCTTGTATTGTTAATGAAAGTAAACCATCTACAATACTAGAGAACAAACTATACCAAAACTTAGAAGTTCAGGTTAGCTAATACCTTTTCCTGTGTCTATTAATTAGAGAGATGGAAACAGCTGACAGTTTTGGCCTCAATGTCTCTGAGACTTTCAAGGGTCAGCTGATGCTGCAATCTTCTGAGGTTTGTCAGGGGCTAGAAGCTAAATTTCCAAGGTCACTCCAATAACAGTTGGCTAGACAGCTCAGCTTCTTACCACATGACCCTCTTTGTTGGAGTTCTAACAACATGGCAGCTGATGTTTCTGAGGGGAAAAAGAAGGAAATATTGACAAACCCAAGGTTCTATGCACTGATTTTGGAACATGCAATCTCTGCATGTGTTGAAACAAAAACATAAACCTTGCTCAACATGAGAATGAAAGAAACTCACAGAGTAGGAGTGACTATCAGCAACTGGGATAATTTGAAGACATCTAGGTTGGCTACTACATCCCTACATGTTCTCTGAAACAATGTCAACTTATAAGTAAAGTGTATGGTCTCAATGATGAAGGAGAGAGGAGATAAGGCTTTAGATAACCTTACTGTAGGTGCAATTTAACTTCTATTCTTGATGTATCTTATGGACTAAGCTCATTAAAGCTATGCAAATACATGAGGGATGATAGATGAAAAGAACAAAGACTTGTGACTCAGAGCTTGAACAGAGCTAGCAAGTTGATAAAATGATTAGCAACAAGAATATCAGTAGAAGGATTTTTGTTATTTTATGTGAAAACAAAAAATATGTATTAATATATGTAGAAAAAAAAAAAAAACAAAAAAATATGATTGTATTAATTTGGTAGTGTAATAAGTGTGGCTCGCAGTTGTATTAAAAAAAAATATCAAATCAACACAAATTAATCTTCAAAGAGAAAAATAAAAAAAAAGTAAAAAAAAAAAAGAAAAAAAAAAAAGAAATGTGGGGCAACTCACATTCACTGATTCATATAACTGTAGAGCTTTGGTGAGACATACAGGTACGACTAGCTTCAAGACTAGCTTTAATTAAAGAAGATTATAAGTTCAGTTTCTCTCCTTTCCTTTCCATTCTTTCCATCTTAGCTACAGTATAGGCCGTGAGTGCAGGTATCTGCCAGTTGCATCAGCTCTAATGGAGACAGACTCTATCTTACAATTGGGAGAATTCTCCAGGTCAGCCTAAGTTGTGGTGTGGGGGCTACCTTAACCAAGGACTTCAGGATGCCTCACTGCTACTTGACATGCAGCAGTGTTGGTTGATCAACCAGCCATTTCCAGCCACCTTCTCTGGTGCAGCTGACCATTAGCAAGGTTGGAAGAACTGATCCCTTTCCTAGCTTCCTTTGCTGGTGGTAAGCCAATCACTGAGCAAATGAAGTGCAGCTTCCAGATTCCAAGTAAGGACAAAAAAGATGACACTGACCTTCTGCTCTTCTGCCTCATTCACAAATGTCATTGATGTTACCACCATAAATTACTTCTGGGGAACCATGACGCAAAATGAGAAACTGAAGTCAGTTTCTAGAGTCAGCAGGGCAGAGCTAAGCCCCTGATGATGCTAGTGAGTTGTTAAACAAGCAAACAACTAGCTAACCACCCTCAACCTTCTTGCTATAAGAGGCAAATCAGTCCTAGACTTGACTAAGCCAACTTTGAGACAGAGCTTAGGTAGTTTACTATCTACTACATACTTGAACTGGAACAGGTGGACACCCAGGATAGGAACTAAAAGCCAATCAAACTGACCCAAGTCCAAGTCAAGTTTCCTGAGATGTAAGTTGTTCCACTCGCTCATTATCAACTCTCATAAATAATTTGCTTGCCCAATGGACAGCATCCCCATATGACCAAAAAAGAAAGAAAGGAAGGAAGGAAGGGAGGGAGGGAGGGAGGGAGAAGGAAGGAAAGAAAAGAAAAGAAAAGAAAAGAAAAGGAAAAGAAAAGGAAAAGAACTCCACACACCACAACCCCAGGGCAGCTGCTGCAAAGGGCAGGACATGACATCTAATGATCAGGAAGACTCCTTGGGTGATTATAAAGTGCCTTGAAAACCACTCCCTGGTGAGCTGGGGAGAATGAACTTAAAAGCCATCAATTAGGATGAACTTGTGATATCTCTTCTTGGTCATCTTGTGTCCTCACCATATGCTCCGGGGATGATAGCCCCAGGAAATACTTATAACAGGAAAAGTTCAGCCATCTGAAATGCTGGTATCCTGAAAAGGGGTGGCTGTGTAGTTGTGATGAAACAGCCCTGATTATGAGTTGTCAAAGCAACTCTGTTACAAAAAATTTGAACCTAAAGTCTGCGAAAGCTAGGTGGTTGTCAAAATGACATTTAGTACTTTGATATGAGCTGCTGTGCCTCTTGGGTACTAACAGAACTTCCACAGACACTGAGCAGTAGGCCTAATTTTAAAGAGAGGTGTGAGGATATAGAAGATACTTGGGGCAAAATAACAAAGACAAATAAGTCTAGAAAATATCTAATCCTTTAAAGGCTGGGGAAAAAGGTGTTATTTTGCTTAGAGAAAAGAAGAAAAAGCTATGTATGAATGTTAGTCATCCATCTCTAGGCTATTATAACATTACCAGAATTCTGTTCAGTTCTGTCCTTTTTCTTTGGTGATCAGACCTTCACATAGTATCACTTGAGTGTGCCTGGATTGTTTTGATGCCCCCCCCCAAATATTCTTTTCTCTTGGGAAAGACTACCCCACTAAGATGTAATGAAATCTCATCTTTCTTACTGGCACATTTCTAAGGAAGGGGCCCTGATTTCACAGTCCTGCTTCACCATGTTTGACAGTCACCAAGTTTTGTATACTCTGTACCACTCCACTGAGAATCAAGGTCTGGAGAGGAACTGGAGTTGCAGGGGACATGGTTAGACAGACAGGTTAGGACAGGGGCTTTATCAGGAACATCTCTGACCAGCTCTCACATCAGACTCTGACACTAAGAAAACATGTCTAGGAAAAGTCCAGAATCCCTCAGGACTAACTTCAGCACTGTGTGGCTTAGAAGCAATTCTCCAGAACCCCACAGGCAAGTACCAACTACCTGTGGATACCCTAGATCCCTCTTGGCAGGATGCCAACCTTGAGATTGAAACTGGTGGTCTTTGGCTGGATTCTGCAGGCTCCACAGATATCCTCCCTCTCGGTGAGCAGCCCCTCACCACACCATGCCTTAACCATAAAGAACTAACTAGATATCTGGAACCATCTACCACACATGGAGTTTGGAATAGGGTTGAAAATCCCAGTGCCGAAAATAAAGAGAGAAGAGCACTCTTGGTAGGCAGCACTATAAACACTGCCTGATCGATCACCTTATAAAGAGAAGAGATTAACTTTATAGTTTTTAAATTATTTTTAATTATGTGTCTCTGTGTGTACATGTTCATGAGCATGTGTGTGTGTGCACACATGGTGTGTGTGTGTGTGTGTAGGTGTAGGTGTAGTGTAGGTGTGGTGTGATCCTTGAGGTGTGTGTGTGTGTTGTGTGTGTGTGTGTTGTGTGTGTAGGTGTAGGTGTAGGTGTAGGTGTAGGTGTGAACTCCTTGGAACTGGAGTTCCCAAGCTGCCCACCATAGGTTCTCAGAACAGAACTCGGGTCCTCTGGAAGAACAAGAAGTACTCTTGACCACTGAGCAATCTCTCCAGTCCTTGCTTTATAACTTCAAAGGGTGCAGTCCAGGTTAGTTGGTCCACTGATTTTGTGCTGATGGTGAAGCAGAATATCATGGAGCACAAGAAGGAAGAAGGCTTCACAGCTGGAAACCAAATAGAAAAAGCAAAGAAACCTATAGCATGAATCTTAAAGAGTCTTATTAACAAAAACAAACCTGGAGCCAGGTATTGGGGTGAATGCTGGAAGATCAGAAAAGCAGAACAAGCCACAGCCACCTCACCTTGCCAATTACTCAGCTGATCCTGTTTCCTCAGACTGGAAGCCTCTCAGTCTTCATGCAGAATGAATCTCAGCTGAACTGTGCTGCTCAAAAGCCTAAAAGCTTAACCTGCTCTAGTTCCTGGTCCTCACACCTTAAATACCCTTCTGCTTTCTGCCATCGCTTCCTGGGATTAAAGGCATGTGTCACTATGCCTGGCTGTTTCCAGTGTGGCATTGAACTCACAGAGATCCACATGGATTTCTGCCTCTGGAATGCTAGGATTAAAGGCGTGAGTGCCACCATTTTCTAGTCTCTGTATCTAGTGGCTGTTCTGTTCTCTGACCCCAGATTAAGTTTATTAGGGTGCACAATATTTTGGGGAACACAATACCACCACAGAAGCCAGCAGCCCAACATCCTTCCCATCAGCCTAACCTCCTCCTGTTAGGCTCCAGATCATAAAGGTTCTGCCGCTTCCAAGTGGCTCTGAGCTGGGGGCAATGCTTTCAACACATGGTCCCTCAGGAGACACTTAAGATCCAAACTACAGAGCTCTGATAGAATCAAAGAGGAATGCCTACTAAAATCTAACCTATGAGTTCCTTGGGTTGGGGGTGGGACTTGTGATGCCTTACAAGAATACATGTAATACTACCAAAACAATAGTAGAAAGAAAATGCAGTGCAAGTGCTTACATTGAATGGTGACATACAGCTTTAAAAATATAAGAAAATAAGTATGTTTTTGCTTTGCTGGGAGAAGAAATCATGCCTACAGATGAAACCAGTCAATTTGAAGTGATAAACCCATTGCAGAAGAGTATCCCTGAGAAATTAGTCAACTTTGGCACACTGTCTGTGGTGCCTAAAAGTACTTTCTGAATCCCTACCAACTGATTAAATGCTCAGACCCATGGAGTTCCAGGGAAGCGTGACTTCTCCAGGCCTCAAAATGTAATTATCTTGTTCGGTCTAAGACCTAACAAGCCAACCCAGAACCACTTCTGCATGGCCTGATCCCCAGTCTCCAGTCTAGCCTATTCAAGTCACAGGAGGCTGCTCACTGTGGCCTTTGGTTTATTGTTTCACATCATTCCTCTATGTATTCCCTGTGTCACTTTATTTTAGAGAGCTTCTGATCAACAGCCAACCATAAAATACAGGCACCCTGAGCCACTTGCTGTTTTGGCTCCTTTTCATCTTTGTTAATAAAGAGAATGAATGAGCAATAGGTCAGTAAAACAAAAATCATACGTCAAGAGTTCAGGAGGACCTGAACCTTGGGCTTGTCCGAGTTCATGTTAATGTTCACACATCAGAGTGTGGGCATGAGTCCTATTGCTCCTTCCCTTCCTCTGGCCAGGTCTTACTGTGGCCCCTGCAGAAAGCTGATCACTAAGAAGGGGCTTAGTCACTGGCTCCTGGGTAACTGAAGTCTCAATATCCCTCCCTTTGAAATGTTTCCTTCTTCCTTCATAATGACTCCAGCTCTGCTCCTTTTCCCAAAGTCTTCTCTCATGTCCCAGGCCATTGCTATTGCTATTGTCATGGATCATTTTTGGAGTTCTATCACACTGTAGTCAGTTCCTCTCAAAGCAGTGCTTACTGGGCTATTGCTTTGAAGTCTTTGTTAGCTTTTTCACCCATGTAAGTCTTCTTTCCCCAAAGGGATGGAGTCATGAAGATCAAGTACCCATGAGTGGAAATGCTCAGGGACCAAGACGGTGTGACTGTGGTCCAGACAGGAAGATGGACAGGAATCTGTCCAGTGATTTGGAATGCTTTGGAAACTAGGGCTGAAATGTGAGGTACTCTGGCTTCTTCTTTCCTGCTCTACCCTTATTTTTCCATTAATATAGAATGACTGCTCATGCCAAAATGCCAAATGAAGCAAATGCATCTGTAGCAAAACAATACCCCATGGGATGTTGCTGACGATGTGCACAGTGGCTGGGCATCAATGCCACTCTTTCTCAGCATGTCCTTGCCTTGGGTCTTGGCGTCCTGCAGTCCTGCACTTCTGAAAGAAGCTGCTTGCCTAGAAAGGATTCATTTCCCAGGGGACAATATTCCCAACCCCTTGCTGTGAGCTTCTAACAATGTCATAGAAACCACTAGACTCTTCTTCATCTCAGTCTTCAACACGGGCTCTAGGATAAGGGATATTTATTAGATATATGCCTAGACAACATCAGTATTCTGAGAGGAAGAAGCTTTAGGGGAAAAACACTGAAATAAGGGAGTATGCAAGGTTGCATTTTCCTTTGTCTCTTTTGAAAGTGCTACTATGCATTAAGGACAAGTTCAACCTCTGGGCCTTTTCTGCCTTTTTGTTCACTAGGTTCCAGCATATGTAAGGGTTTCTGCTAGTCCTTTCCCACAAATACAGACCTCTAAGGGATAATTTTAAAAAGAACTCTTGATAAAATTTTATGGTAAAATGGTATGTTAATTCAAACCAAAGATGTTTCATTGTGTCAAGGGGGGAAAAAAGGTGGCAGAAATCATTCTTGGGAGACAAGAAAGGTAACATTCAGCTCCTGGTTTCTTATTGAACTTCAGCTACCAGGCTGGAACCCCTTTTGACCTAGGAAGACAAAACTCACAAACCATCTGTGTTCATGGCTCACCTTTGCTGGTCTCTTCATATTGTTACAAAAAAGATGTCCCTTGGCCAAGAAAAGGTCAATATTTCCTCCTATAACTCACAACCTATTTCTTCTTCCTTCTCTAAAACCACACTCCAACAGTAGTGTTTTCGGTTCTCCATGACTATGGCATTCTTTCCCATCCCCAATTTGCCACGTCTAAAACAAAGGCAGTAACCAAAGCAGCCATTTCTCCTTTGCTTTCGTCCTTCTCCAGACAACTGGTCTGCCCAGTTTCAAATACCGACAACTTCCAGTGTCATTTCTTCAGCCTAGCCTCTGCTTTTACTCTCAATGGTATTGTCATCTCTATGCACATCTCAAGTTTGCCCCATTCTACACATGTGACCTTTGCCCAGCTATTTCCCTCTCTTGTTCCCCATCTCAGGAAATGAGGCTGTCTATTTAAACCAGAGGTTTAGAAAGCATTTCTGTCCCAGGCCCGTCCTTAGTTCCTCTTTCAAAGGGTATCCTAATGGTGTGTATTCTACAGTCTTCATCTCCACTGATGGAAGGCCAGACCACCATTCAATTAAGATTTTACTAGTCCTGAAACAGACTTTCATTGTCTTGTTAACAACTGGCATCCAAACCTGAGTAATTCAAGATATGAAATACTCCTTATAATAGAAATAGCCAAAATGATTAGGAACCTGACATCCTCTCCTATGTTATTAAATGAAACATGAACTTATTGGAATATGCTCAAATATCATCTCCATCTATATAAACTAAAGATCTGAGAAGAAGGAAAGAAATCCACTCACTAGACTATAAGTTTATAAGGAAAGAACATGGATTGCTTCTCTTCTCTCTACAAGAGAATTAATCTTTTCCAGTGTCCAGATAAAAATATCCTGGGTCCAAGGAAACCACCTAGACTATAAGGCATAATAAGACAACAAGAGGCATGTGCAAATCTAGGTTCAAGAGCAGGAAAGCTAGCTTAATGAGAAAGAGAAATTATGCAGGAATAAACAACTTATTGAATCACTGTTGAGCTAATGAAAAACACTCTAGAGCAGAGACAGAAACCATGCTGGAGTAAACTGCCAAGGCAGCTGCTGCCCCGCAATGATAAGGAAACAAAGAAGCAGTGTGAACTGAAAGCTGTACTGTAACCACATATACACTATGTACTATATATTGAGTCTTCCAACACACCACTTGCTCCAAGGTCTTCATGAATTACAACGGATATCTGAGGTCCTTTCTCTCTTTTCCACCTGACTCAGTTCCCCAATTAGCTGGATAGTACACACGATCTAAGCACATTTGTGGTTTTGTTTGTATTTGTGCATATACTCACACAGACATCTAACTAAATTTATGTGATATAAATATTGTATCTTAAAGGTTGCATTAAATGGCTATATATTTTTTCTGAAGGAAAAATGTGGTATACAATATACAAATATGAAAGTAGTTGCATGTACAGCAATAAGTGATATATTTTTTGTTTCCAAATACCATAGTTTTTCTGAAATCATTAATGTAATATAGGCTATCCTTCACAAAAAATTGAAGATATTAACAAAGATGAGTGTATCCCACCTTTGAGGGAAGCTTTTGGTAACCTGGAGTCCTACAAAGGACCTGTGACATAGACTTAAGTCCTGATTCTTATTTAGAGTAATTTCTACAGAGTTTCTAATGGCATTTTTATGATGCTGTTTACCTTATTATCTGTTTTTCACAATGCTAGACATAAATCCATTAATTGAGTAAATATTTGTGAACATGTGCCAAATGCTGTCTAGAAAATACAATACAAACAGTCAACAAAGCACAGTCCCCTTATTCAAGGAGTTTTCCCTGTAGCACCAAAAATCTGTATTGTACATGAGTTATGATTGGACTACAAAGAAGAACATCCCCTGAGCTGGGGTGGCATAGGGATACATCACAGTCTTCTGAGGATGATATTTGTGCCCTCTGTGAAGGTGTGTCAGATGGCCCAGGAATCAAGGAGAAAGGAATGGAGGCCCATAGTGGGCAAAACTCCCTGACAGAATATGAAGAGCAGTTAAAATATAATATTATATAATCCAAGTACCCAGTGGGCATGGCACACTATGAACTTTATTAAAAGAGTAAGAGAGATTCAATAAAAAGTTTAAATTGATGTGTGATTTAAACTAACATATGAATTACACTAAGGCATGATTTTGGAAAGCTACTGCTATATGGAGAATAGATGGAAAGGAGGAAGAAAAAGAAAAGAATAAGGGAGCGTCAACATATGTGAGAGATATGAAGTGAGTAAAGTAGTACTTGCCAGTTACCGAATGCAGTGCACGATATGAGGGAGAACCCAAAGCTGTTGAGGTTCTTGAAGTGTGCCCATTCTCTTGGAAGAGGAGGCCAGAATTGAGGCTCAAGGCTGTGCACTTACCTGCTTTTAATTGTTCTACAGTTCCAGACATTTGTGTCTTATTTTTATTTCCAACATCCTTCTGTCATATTTATTACCTTGGGAAATTGATTTGAACTTTGGATGCACTATGTTCTCAAGTATTGCAAAAGAATCAATTAGATTACTTTGGGATGAATTGCATTTTCTCCATAATTTATTACATGTTTCCATTTAATTCAAAAATTGGAGAGCTTTATGTCTCTGGCATCAACAGCGGTCTAGCCTTCCAATTTGAGTTTCTGTTGTGTAAGAATGAAGCAACCTTGACTCCTGGCTCACAGTTAAAATGTCACAGAGAATTCTTGACAGATGTCTAAACACATGGATTAAGAAGTCAGTTCTCTAAAAGGTGCTTCAAGTTTTCTATGTATTTATTCTACTGTTAGCATTTCAAACAGCTTTCTCCTCTTTGTGCATCTCTTTCCTATCTGCGTTGATAATAGCCTACTTATCCCAGGCCCCTATATGCAACAGTGATTTCGCCAATACAATAGCACTCATCCCAAACTTACTGCATAAGGAGAAGTCCTCTTTGAGTTCCAGGGAGATAGAAAGGTGTTATGGAAATCTTGTACTGCTTCTAATGAGTTCGCTACTTGTTTGGTAATGCATGCAAGGAGGTAAGTCCAGCCAGGGACCTACACTGGGAGCACGCAACCAAAAGCAAGTTAGTGCCACCCCGTTGTGGAGTATAAGAAGCACTCTGCACAGGACACACTCAGGCACAGCAAGTGTGTGGCATCAGATGGGAGCTACTTGGGAGATGGCACTGCTGCAAATGTCCAGGAATAAAAACATTCTTCTGGAACTTTCTGGGATTCCCCAAACTAATCCAACCACTTTGCAGCTGCTGATATTTTAAGTAGTAAAATAGAACAATGACCCATGGCTGTTGGTTTTGTTCGGCCCCGGGCTGTTTCCCTAGAAGCTCAAATGTTGAGCTCTTTATGCCAGAAACCTTTAATTGCATCAAACTCTGAAAAGTGGCTTCTGCAGCTTTGTTTTCTGGATCTTGTAAAAATCATTATCTTTGACTATAAGCCAAAACTTAACAATTACATTGTTCTACCAAAAGAGTTTTAAATTTATAGATAGTAGCAACAAACATTTTAAATACTTTTATATATTACAGCAAATAAGTATACTACTAAAAAATAGCAATACATGGCATTTGTTAACTGCATCATAGAAAATATATACTACAATATATATAATATATGTGTACAATATATGCATGCACAATTGTGAATTGTGAGTGACATCTGGGCATATGTTCTTCACTTTGAATTTTGTAATTATATCGAAACTATTGCCTGAAATGAAATAGCATTACAAATATTTTCTAGCTTATATGATTACATATTTAGAATTCATTTTAAAGGATTGAATAAGAATATTCTGATTTTTTTTCAGATTTCTGCTAAAGTTCCAAAGCTAAGAATGACAACAACTACCTCCACATTATAGAAATCAAGCTAGACTCATCCTTGTACAGCATGTTAAAGATACATTTCTATCCCCAGTGACCTACACACACTGAAAATCAGAGTTTGGCAAACTAGCAAATGAAATTTCAGACATGTCTGCAAAGTTGTGGGTGTTTTGGCTTCCATTTGTCATTGGAGGAAGTTGCTCCATCTACCAATGAATAAAAACAAAGTGTCCCAGAAAACCACATTTAGAACTTGGGTTTTGAAAAACTGGATCTCTTTTCCTGCCTACCGCTTATTGCGCTCCAAAGGGGCACAGTAGACAATTTCTAGAGAACCTGTCTTGGCCTTAGACATTTGGAGGCATGTAGGAACCCAGGGAACGATGACAGCTTGTCTTCGGTTGCTGTGAAGAGACACCATGACCACTGCAACTCTTAAAAAGAAAACATTTCATTGGGGCTGGCTTACACTGTAGTGGGTAGACTGGCTACCCACTACATTACACTTTCAGGGGTTTATTCCACTATAGTCATGGTGGGAAGCATGGCAGCCTGCAGGCAGACATGGTTGCCAGAGAGGAGCTGAGAGTACTACATCTTGATCCACAGGCAGCAGAAGGAGACTGTGAGTTACACTGGGCATAGTTTAAGCATAGGAGACCTCAAAGTCCACCCCTACAGTGACACACTTCCTCCAACAACAGCAGACTTACTCCAAAATGGCCACACCTCCTAGTAGTTCCACTCCGTATAGGCTAGGCATTCAAACACAGGAGTTTATGAGGTCATTCATATTCAAATCACCACACAGCAAAAGGCAAAAGGCAGAAGGCTGTCTAGAGTCTGGGGGTTCCACAGTTGGAAGGTCAGGGATAACTGATTGTCCTTTCACATTGCTGTCAGATAAGTGTGTGTCAGTTTTCTGTGTATGATTATTCTGGAAGGTATCATAAACAAACTGTTCTAATGAATGGTCTACAGTTTAGGAGGAATCTAAGGGAAGAACTGTTAAAGATAGAAGGTAAGGAAGATTGCTCAAAGATCAGATAGAATTGTGAATACTCTGAAGGTTTCTATGGACATTCCAGGAGGACCTCTAATGCGGTATAAGGGAAAGCCTGTGTTAAGTTAAGTTTCAAGTCATGTCTTCAAGCTCTCTCATACCAAGTGCTATAACCATGGGAATAATACAAAAAGCAAGTGAGGGAAAACTCTTCAAGTTCTAAGAGAAAGGTGAAATGACATGGAACTCCAACTTTAGAAGAATAATACAACAATAGGCCTGTCTTATGGCCCCATCATTCAAAAGAATGTGACCCACATTTACCATTTACTGCATTTACTCATATTCAAGATGACAATACAAAGTGGCTCAAACAGACTCATCCCTCCCACGAAGCCCATGGGAGTCTCTACAATGCCAGGTCTTGAACAGTCACACAATGAATAAGGGTATTAGTGAGGAGCCCCGTCAATAATGATCAAGCCCCTCTTTCCTTTCTCCTTCCTTCCTCCTTCTTTCCTCTTCCTTCTTTTTTTCCTTCCTTCCTTCTACCTTCTTCCTTCCCTCCCTCCCTCCCTCTAAGAGATACCCAGCCAAGTAAATGAAGCTGAAAAGAAAGAGAGCAGTTTGAGACAAAGCCAAATACCATGAGTGGTTATAGAAGAAACTGCCTCTGGAACCATGGGCTACAAAAGTAGTCTGTGAACTGAATGAAAGCTCTAAACACAGTGATTACCTAATCAAAGAAAAGACTGACTAGGAACTGAGTCGCCTAACATAATTAAGAAACATCCAGGCTGCAACTAAGAATCACCATCACACGAAGAACAAGGGAAATCACAACTCAAAGAGACAACTGACTCATGCTAATGATGCACAGGTCGAAATTATTTGACAAAGATTTTAAAGCAGCTGTCATAAAAAAAAAAAATGCTTCCGTAGTCTTAGAAATGCTCTGCAGAGAAATTGAAAGAACTAGTTATCCAAGCAAACAAACCGGTGTTGTTTAAAAGAAAAGAATCATAGAACCGAAGGAAAGTCAAGTAAAAAAAAAACGTGGCAAAGAGGAGAACAGAAGTGACAGCGGATGCTATCAGTGAACTCGAGAATAAATCAATAGAATTTACCCAACACCAAGAGCAGGCAGAAAATCTACTGAATGAAAAATTGAACAATTTCAGAGATCTGTGCACAGTAACAACAACAACCACAAAAACCAACATTACACCAAGGACAAGGACAGCAAACAGCAAGCTTAAAAGAATGTCTAAGAAGTATAGGCTGAAAACTACTAAATTAGGTGACAGGTACAGAGGCTCTAATTTTTAAAAATATGAGAAAACTGCAAACAGAATAAGCCCCCCAAATATACTAAGTGTCTTAAATTAAAATCAGAAAAAAATATTAAGAGTGCTTTAAGCAAAACCACACCTGCCTATTCACAAACAAAAATAATTCGGATAACATCTTACCTGAGTCTGTGGACACAAGAAAGTGTAATGTTCTTCGAATGCAGAAGGAAGAAAGGCTATTAACTGCCAATCCTATATTCAGCAAAACCAAACTACCCACCAGAAGTGAATAGAGGCAGTGAGGATCTGAAGACATTCTCAAACGAAGAAAACTAAGAGATTTCTCCCATCCTGCCCACTGTTAAAAGACTGGCTGAAGGAACATATTCAAAAGAAGGAATTATCAAAAAGCAAATCTTAGGACATCAGGACTGGGCATCAAGCCCACACTCAGTCAGTAGTCAAAGAAAAGCTATTATCCAGTTAAGAGCTGCACTAATCACAGGAAAGACATTTCACTTACACCCTTCTATTGTTTTCTCTCCATGTTTGATTCTAGATGAATAACAAGGCAGAGACAGGAGATGATGGATGGATAGAAAGTGGATTTCACTTTCACCCTTCTATTGTTTTCTCTCCATGTTTGATTCTAGATGAATAACAAGGCAGAGACAGGAGATGATGGATGAATAGAAGGTGGATAGACATACAGACAGGAAGATGGATGGATGCATGGTGTGGTGGTTTGAAAGAAAATGGCCTCCAAAGGGAGTGGCATTATTAGGAGGTGTGGCTTTGTTGCAGTAAGTATGACCTCATTGGAAGAAGTGTGTCACTGTGGAGGTAGGCTTTGAGGTCTCAGATGGTCAAGATACTGCCCAGTTCTGAGTTCACTTCCTGTTGCCTACAAGATGTAGCACTCTCAGCTACCTCCCCAGCACCATATCTGCCTGCACGCCACCATGGCCCACCATGATGGTAATGGACTAAACCTATGAACTGTAAGCTACCATACTTAAATGTTTTCCTTTATACAAGTTGCCAGAGTGATGGTGACTCTTCACAGCAATAAAAACCATAAGACAGACAGACAGATGGCCAGATGGCCAGATGAACGAATGGATGGATACATTATAACATTGCTGTGGTAGCACTATAGGCTGTAACGGAATTGGCACCAAAATGCACAGCTGAAGAGGGGGAACAGGGAAAGAGCAAACAGGAATAAGAGACCCTCAAAGCTGTATATATAGATATATATACATATTTGTATATATACAAATATATATATATATATATATATATATATATATATATATATATATCCCTAATTTTCTGTGAGAGCCTGTATGAGTTCCTACACATAAAACTAACATATAGTGGGCAGAGAAATCCTGTCTCAAAAAAAAAAAAAAAAAAAAAAAAAAACTAACATGTAGTGGGTAGCTGTTCCAGCTTTGACCTAGGAAGTACTTTGGAGTACAGGACTAAGAATGGGTTAGGAATTCCTGGAGAAAGTAGGATAATCGCTGAGCAACATGTGGATCTCAACTGGAAATAGAGACCCTCTGTGAAACTGGAGGAATGATGGGCTTCACAACATTTGACTCTGGCCGGGTTCTATATAAACAGTACTTGTGTGCATGTGAAGAGCAGCCCCTTGGCCAGGAGTCTCTATAATCAACGTTTACTCTTCAAACCAAAAACAACCAGCGTAAGAATTTGAAAATAGACAATAACCTGAAGATTGAACTCACAGAGGAAAGGATAAAGGAGATGCAAACACACTCAATATGAAGTGAGCCTAGGGAGAATTAGTCATGGGCATGAACAAAATGGAAACGGTACAGCAAACTTAAGCACACTACCTCCACACTACAAGCACACATCCTGCTGAGGTTGGGAGGTGGGGTGAGAAACAGAGAGCAAGAGAGGGAGAGAATCATGGAGGGAAGGGGGGGAGGAGAGAGAGAGAGAGAGAGAGAGAGAGAGAGAGAGAGAGAGAGAGAGAGAGAGAGAGAGAGAGAGAGAGAGAACATCTAGCTAAATTTATATGGGACCATAAAAAGAATTTAATAATAAGATGAAGTTATTTTAAAAGCATACTAAGACAAAATTACAACTTAATAGAATAAATTCGTAGCCACATAGTGCATCTAAGCAGATTTTGAGCAACAAGGACCAAAAAATAATTCAAGTGAAAGTCATGTTACTGGTTGAGAAGGAATACTACGATGGTCTTCTGAGTTACTAAGAAGCACAGGTGTCCCTGCACTCAGTGAGACCTAGTGAGTTCAGGCAGAGAAGATCACTGCAAAACTAAATGTCCTCTTGAGTGGGATTGGTGACCTTCTATAAGGAGCCTGAGGACACACTTTACCCATACCACATGATAGTGGTGCACAGCCAGCGGGCACCTTCTCAAAGCCCAACGCTGCATCTGGTGGTCCTTTCAGACTTCCCAACCTCCAGAAGTGTGAGTGATAAACTTGAGATGTTGGTAAGTCACCCAGTCGGTGGTCCTTTTACAGAAGCCATTACTAACTTACAGAAACAAACATAAGCAGAGATGCGATCCTTGAAGTTGAGATTCTTCCAGAGCCAAGCAAGAAAAAAGGAGAGCCAGAATCAAGGAAGAACTGAGCTCATGAATCAGAAGACCAAACTGCATTTAATGAACCTTTGACAAAGGCAACACTGAAAAAGAAATTTGTAATTATACTTTAAGTACAAAGACTACTCCAGGCAAAGAGATAGGGAAGAAAATCCTTTTGTAAAGGACTTTTTTTTTTCTTTGCATGCTGCTTTCTAATTTTCTACATTCTTTGGATTTCTTATTAATATGTGCTGTTTCGATGAACCAGTAGTACTCACGGTTTTAACTTTTAATGAAGAAACTGTGTGTTGGGAGCTCATTGAAGTTCTCCTCTCGTCTCATTGTTCACCCTGTTTCTCTTTGGTTCCACACCACCACTGTCTGGTGACACTAACAAGCAATAAAATAGAAACAGAGATCTGAGGGTGTGCTGAGAAATCTAGGACAACTACCTCGTAAAATGAACGGAATTTTATTGTGAATAATTGAGAGTTGAGCATCCTGGGGCGATAATGTATCAATTTTATGATTTTTTTTTTTTTGCTCTTTCAATTGATTCCTTTTATTGGAAATGGATTTTTTTCATAAATTTTCTAATTTACAGTTTCTCCTCTTTCTACTCCTTCTAGTTCCTCCCACCTCCCTCTTAAAAGTTCTACAGTCTCCCCGGTGGTCAGAGTAAAGGGCCATGTCAGATCCAGCTGTCTCTGGGGGCTGGGAACAGAGCTGGTACCCATTATGCCTTTATGGTGAGAAGTGCATTCCAGGTCTGGACTCTGGCTCCCAAGAACACATTCTCTTCCCTGTGCAGTCACTTGCTCCTCTGCCAGGTGGATGCCAACTCTCTTTCCTACCACACCCTGAGTGTGAGCTAAGGAAAGACCAAGCTGGTAAAAGGATGTTCCCTATGTTGGAGAGTAACGTCATCAGTGGTCATGTCATCTGTGATTTGGTATAGACCCTCTAACAATTTAATAATATTGAAAGTCTGAAGTCCAACTGTGTATGCTCTTCTATTTGCTGTTTTTTTAAATCAGTAAATAAGCTTGTGCTTGCTAAATTGCCCTACAGTCCTGAAGTATAGTAAGCTGCCTTTGATAGTACATTTTCCACTGCTCCCTGTTTTGATAAATCATGGTTAGATATTGGTCCTAGAGGATGCTCTCACTGCCCTGTCACTGATGTCAAGTGTTTTCCATATGTCATTACAACTGTGAGGCCTCCATTCTAATCTTTTTTTATAATAGGCATCTATTTATCAGAGATAAGAATACAACAGTAGCCAGGCAGTAGTGGTGCATGTCTTTAATCCCAGCACCCGGGAGGCAGAGCCAGGCACATCTCTGTGAGTTTGAGGTCAGCCTGGTCTACAGAGAGAGATCCAGGACAGGCACCAAAATGACACAGAGAAATCCTGTCTTGAAAAACAAACAAACAAACAAACACAACAGTGCCATCGAGATAAAATAGGTAGCACATTTCACATAGTCTTATCTTTCACCATTTGGTCTCTGACATATGGTACTTTGCATAAACTATTTTACAAGATGATGCCAAAGTCACAGGAGACTTTGTTCTGGATTTAGAAACATCATTTCACACCATTTTGCATTTTTTTCACATTTATGATACCAGTCATTCCAAAATTCTAATTCAGAGGCAAAAACTGTGCTACAACTTCCCTCATCAGAGCTGTCAACAAATCTGGCAAATACCAGCCATACCAAAGCCTAGTCTTTTGACAGTATGGTGGTACAAGGGACCCAGAGGATCTTTGTTGGCTTTCTGTCACTAAGGAATGCCTAAGACAAACATTTTATAGACAAACACTCATTATGGCTCACGGTTTGGGAAGGTTTAGTCTATGATCAGGTGGCCCATTGCTTTTAGGTCTCTGCAGGGTGTGCTGGATAGCAAAGCTGGGAACACACTGTGGAACAGAACTGCCCATCTTAATAAAAGGAATGAAATAGACTGTCCAGGGTCCCAAAAATACCCTTTGGAGCACACCCCAGTGACATAATGGTGCACCCCCAAAAATATATGACCCAATAATGCCAGGACATGTGAGGATTACATTTTATTGCAAAGAATGAATGTTGCTTTATATAAATTATATATAAATGTGAGCAAGTTAAGGACTAAGTAGGAAAGTCACATCCTGGATTAGCTGGGTTAATCCTAAATGGAGCCTAATTAGAGATAACCAAGCCAGTTTAAAGATAGAAGACAAGATGTAACAAGACCACAGAAGCAAAGGCCGGGTCACTAATCAAGGAACACCTGGTGCTATGTTTCTCTAAGGTCCCTTGTTGACCACCTTGAAGTATATTTCTGTCCATTCATCTCAAAAGCATAGAGTAATGCTATGCCCACAAAGGCTTGAGCAACGAGCTGTCTAAAGCTGACCTAGTAAGACATGTCACAGACTATATAGCAAGGACATGTACAGTAAGGGATCCCCGAGGGCCCTCCAAAGCCATGAAACTAATATGACAATGTATTAGGGATAAGTTGACAAGCAGAAATATACTTGAAAATGGACAAGACCCTACCATCTTATACCCTTTGCTTCTTGTTATTACAAAGGCCAGCAGACTTGGTAAGAAGTAATCACTTGGGTGCCTTACCAATGACGATAACTAACTTCTTTTTCATTCTATACCTTCAACAGAATTTTTCTAATAGTTTCTCAGTCAATTGCAAGATCTAGTAAAAGTAAGGATGTAAGATGTAAAGAAACATCTCAAGGACTCGAGAGTTGGCTCAGCAGTTGAGTGCACTTGTTGTTCTGCAGGGGGTTCCAGGTTTGGGTTCCAACACCCACATGATGGCTGACAACCATCAATAAACCCAGTTCCAGGGAATCCACCATCCTTTTCTGACCTTGCTGGATTCGAGGAGCATGTGTGGTGAACATACATGCATGCAGGCAAAACACTTGATGCATATAAACTAAAATAAATAAAATGTATTAAAGAATATCTCCTTTCAAATTATTTCATTCACCATAATCCCCTAATTTCAATCTGCCCCATTAACAGCCCATTATCCATAAAGAAAGTGATCCTGCCTGCTCACACTCAGTTCCTGGCTGGCTAGTGTTCCAAGGCTGTTTCCCATCATTTGGGTTACAGACCAAGCAGTGGAGAGTAATATTTTCAGACCAGAAATTGTTGGGGGGTGATAAATGGCCACAATTACAGGCTATATTCTGGGAAACCATGTCATTCAATACTCATTTGGGTTTGTAATTTCTTCAATCAAAGCACAAAACATCAACCAAATTATATAGCGTTGACCCCAGTGTCACAGAGACAAAATAGGTAGCATATTCAATGTGGACTCTGTCCTCACCTTTTGCTTTTCAATCTCTGGCACAGGAAACTATGCAGACAGGGTTGTACAAGACAATGCCAAAAGTCACCAGCAGAATTTGGTTTAAAATCAGGCATCACTCTGTATCATTTTGTGCTTAATTCACATTTATGATAGCATCCATTTCGAAATTCTAATGCTAAAAACCACTAAGCAAGGATTTCTAAGGTTCATATGAAATGAAATGGGGAACATTTAACAACAAATATTCAGAACCTATCCCAAGCCATTGTCCTGGGAAATAAATAGTTTGGGTTTTGTTGTCGAGGTGGAGTTTGCTTGTTTTAGAGACAGTCTCACTAAACAGCACAGGCTAGCCTTGGGCGCACATCTTCCCACCAGTGTTTCCCAGGCACTCGGATCACAAGAATATACTGCCAAATTTGCCTTAGCAAATGATTTCATTCCTCAAGTTTCCTAGGTGGCTCAGGTGTTCACAGAAGTCTGCAACACACTGCCTGGGCACATGGGAAGGCATCTATGGCATGTCTGCTGTGCTGTGACCGACATTCTCTTCTGGACCATGTTCAGGATATAAACTCCAGTAGAGGAGGCCACCGTGGACATTACAGATCTGAGGGAGATGGAATCAAACTCCTGGTACATTCACCTCATCATTTTTCTACCTTCTCCTTCCTTCTTGGCTTGAGGTTTTCTTATAACAGTTACACAAGTGTCTTCAACATATTTCAGGAAGGAAGGAAGGCAAGAAAGTAATACCACACATCCACGGGAAGTATCAAAACCTAACAGAAAATGGGGCTTTTAAATCATGTGCATCAGATACTTTGGAAATCTCATTCCATTTACTCTCACAGCCACACTTAGAGGTGATTTCCTATCAGCAGCCTGTTTCCTCTGGTGAGAACTACTCTCTACTTAGAAGGCTGGGTAACTTCTAAGATTCCAAAAGCAGAATGGAGACAAAAAGTGGGACTTCCATAATCCCATGCTGAAAGAGGAGCTCTGATATGGCAGAAGGGACAGGGCATCCAACAAAGGCCTTTTAAAGCCTCCTGTGAAGTAGCTGAACAGAAAAGACCACCAGGACTTCTGTCTCAAAGAGATAGATCCGGATGCAGACACCATTGAGAACACAGGAGCCTGGAGGAGGAAAGATGTCCCCATCAGCAAACTGCTTCCCAGGTTCCCATCTGGTAAAAAGGCTGCAGTTTTGCTCAATTATTCAGAGGCCCTTTCTCAAAATCCCTCAACTATGTGGAACCCCCAGGGATGCCTTTCTAAGACTAACAAACAACAGGACATATCAGGCAGCTGTTTCCAGGGAATCTCGGCAGGTGGCCGTCCCTGAGTAGCAGTGACACTGTGCTGGTGTACCAGCCAGTCTGAGTGCAGTCCTCTCCTCAGAGAGGCTATGAGCTGAGGGCAGCACTTAGGGCTTCATACTGGAGGCTGCTCCCAGCTGAATGGACAGTAAATAACATAATGACTCATTAAAAGCAGGCACATGAAGAAGACACTTGATTCTGTAGGCACATTAGGGGGGACAGGCTCCATCAAGGAAGATAAAGGGATCAAATCTGAAAAATGCACAGCAGTTAGTCCTAATTTGGGAAGTGGGTAAAAAGATGTCAGCTGGCGAAAGGGTCTTTAAAGCCTGACTTTGAAGATGGGACAGTTATGAGATTGCAGAGTACAGTATTTGTGAGGTCCTTTTATGCGGTGCTGTTACTCATTTCCTTTAATGTTCAAACACTCTTATTAAAACAAATCTTGATAAGAATTTCCATGGCCCTTGTCCCAGAAATAATCAGAACACAAAGGGCCTCAGGTATTCATGGACATCATCATTCTTTTTATTACCATTTCTATTATACAAGGACGGGAGAATGAACCCATCCCAGGACACAGGTACCCAGCCCTCATAATGCAAAACACACTGCGCTGAGCTTCTTACAGGAGAGGGAGGAAAGAGAAAGCAGAGAGGAGGAGAGCCCCCTGCCTCCTCCTCAGTGGGGTGCCCATCTGGGGCTCACACAGATAGAGTTCCATCTCCAGGGCAAATCCACTTACTGTGTAGCTGACTGGCAAGAAGTCTTTTTGGGTTTTTTTTTTTTTTTTTTTTTTTTTTAACTGATTTTGTCCAGTTCACTTTAGTTCACCTTTAGTTCACCCTCCCTTTGCTTCTTTACTTCATGGCTTTGGTTCTTTCTGCCACCAAACTCTGTGGGCACCACTGGAGAAATTCCCTGTTAGTCCTATTGTAAGAGTATCAAAGATCGCAGATCTACACAACCTTGAGTGGGGGGGGGGAGAGAAAGAGGAAAGGGGGAGAGGGGGGAGAAAGGAGGGAGGAGAGAAAGGGAGAGTGGGGGAGAAAGAGAGAGAGTCCATGTAGAGATCAGAGGTTGAGAGCCATGTCTTTATCTCTCACCACCTGATTTTTTCAGACGAGGCTCCCACTTAACCTAGCTAAAATGGCTGCCCTGAGAGCGGCAGGAATCTTCGTGTCTCTGTTTTCCTAGTGTTGGGATGACAGATGTTCACAGTTAGTCGTCACACCTGGATTTTGGGGTGGGTGCTAGAGATCCTAACTCAGTCCTCATGCTTTTTCGCCAAGCTCTCTACCAGCTAACCCAGGACCAATCTTCATATTCTTTTTTAAAAAAATAATTTTACTAATTCTCTGAGAATTTCACATAATGTATTTTGGTGACATTTATACCCATAACTCCTCCGTGATCCACCACCACCTCTCTAGCCCCCCAACTTTGTGCCCTTCACTTTAGAATAACCTATCAACTCCAACATGTGCTGTCCTCATGCTCCTGGGTTGGGACTACCCACTGGAGTATGGTCAACCTACTGTCAACCGCCCATAACTCCTTAATTAGAAGTAGAGCCTCATGAGTCGCTTCCTACTCCATGATACAATGTTGACTGGCCTGATCTTGCCCAGGCAAGCACAGCCACTGTGAGTTCATAAGTGTGGCTGTCGCTCCTGTCCTGTCGAGAAGACCCTTTTACTCAGGTCCTCCCAGCCCCCTGGTTGTTACAGTCTTGCTGCCCTCTCTTGATCTTCACTTTTTTTTTTTTTTTTTTTGGTTTTTCGAGACAGGGTTTCTCTGTGTAGCTTTGCGCCTTTCCTGGAACTCACTTGGTAGCCCAGGCTGGCCTCGAACTCACAGAGATCCTCCTGGCTCTGCCTCCCAAGTGCTGGGATTAAAGGCGTGCACCATCACCACCCAGCAAATCTTCACATTCTTTAAAGAAGATATCAACAATCAATGTTCACTGAATGGCACTCCCTCAAAGTAATGCCAGTAAGTAATTACAAAGAACCACTGCATGAAAGATCAGAATTTTCTCTTCCCACCTTACAACCAACCCAGAGTCCCATGTCTCACAGCCATTTGGTTCCTTTCAGTTGGTATTTCCCAATGTCCCCTGGGTTGGCATTTGTTTTCACTTTTCTATCATCACTTGTAACTTAAGTCTCTTCCCCACCTAGAAGGCTGCTGCAGTGCCCTCTGCTGGCAGATCAGTGCACTGCGCATCATAGCCAAACCTGATACTCTGAACAGAGTCCGAGCTGCAATCTATAGTATCCTGCACACACTCACTTCCCTGGGATGGACTCTGTCATGGACAATGGCCTCACCTGATCTGAAATGCTACTCTCCTGAGGACACCTTAGGCATTTAAGATTGCACTGCCTATGACTGACAGCAGTTCACTGCAAAAATGGAGCCTCCTCGATTCCTTGTAATTGGTTTTGGTTTTGTGTTTGCTCTTTCTTCTGAACCCCAAGCAGATCAGGATGAGGGACTGCCATGGAAAAATGGCTCCGTGGTTAAAAGTACTTGTTGCTCTTACAGAAGACCAAAGTTTGATTCCCAGCACCCTCATGATGGCTAACAGCCATTTGTAATTTCAGTTCCAGGCCACCTGATGTTGTCTTCTTACTGCCAGGGCCACCAGACACACACACACACGGTGCACATCCACATTCAGGTAAAAACACTCACATACCTGAGGTAAAATAAAGTCAATACATATTTTAAAAAGCAAGGGGAGAATATGGCTGCAGGAATCATTCGATACCCGGGTGTCATTCAAACTCAAGGGGAAAATCTTGCTGCCTGGGGCCAGGTCATTCTTGCCTTTCCAGACAGGGAACTAAATACCAGGACTCTCTGATGCTGCCCACTGATGGGCCACACTGCTTCAATGGGAAACGAGGAGAAGGATTATTCCTCCAATTTCCAAGGTTAGACCCTAGAATCCATCTTTCTTCAGCTAAGCCGAGACATTTGAACAACTAATTCCAACAGCAATCTAGATGCTAGTGTCTCCCCACAGCTATTGTAGATAATCATGTTAGCCAAAATTGTTCTCTAAAGGAAACTGGACTATTTCTTTAAAATTGTAATAAAATTATTAGTAAGGAATATGGAGCTGTTGTCCCTCAAGTTGCCAAAATTTGTTTCTACTATGCAAAACAGTATCTTCCGGACAGGACAGGACTGCTGCATTCATGGGCCCACAGCAGCCTAGGCTGCCTACAAGAGAACTGTGCAAGATCAAGCCAGCCAACATTCTGTCATTGAGGAAGAAGAGGCTCATGAGTTCCCTCCACTCGCCGAGGAGATGGGGACAGTTGATGACTTCTGGAGAAGGAAGTCAGCTTTCTTTGAGGATGCGGCCCCTGGTAGATGGACCGTGCCCTAGTAGATAGCGGCACATCCAGGAGTAAGTGGACAGCATAAGCTGGGGCCGATGGGTTATTCAAAGAAAGAGGAACAATCAATCGCTGAAGGAGTTAGGGCGGTGAAGGTGTGGCTAGTAGGAGCTGGGAAGGTGGGTAGGAAGTAAATATGATCAAAATGCATAGTACAAAATTCCCAAAGAATGAATACAATATTGTATTTGTAAAAGTTGGTGTTCTGACATTTCCAGGTGAAGCAGATGTTCTCTTGACCATGTGTTTGCTCTTTGTTTTTCGCTCATCAAAGAAAGGTAAGCCTGAGGAACATGAGCCACGGAGAACTTAGCAGTTCTCAAGGTAGATATAAGTGCTGCCAATGCCACTTTACTGGCATCTCTGGCCCGGAAGACTGATGGGAAGAGAAACGTGTCTAAAAGTTGCTGCACCCTCAGCCTCCATGTGGCAGTTACCCTCCTAAGTCAAAGCCTAAAATCACAAGTCTAGGGCTCAGACTTCCTTATTTTATGAGTAGATCAGAATAAGCAAAAGACTACTCCATCAGCGTCTTCAGTGAGACAACGCTTACTCTCTTCTCTCCCATCCTGACTGAACGTTCATGCTATAAGATAGGCTTGTTCAGAATAATCTGCTCTTGATCAAAAACGACATTCCACAAGCTAAAGTAATAGGATCTTAACTCTGAATTTGCCTTTGCTCAGAGGGTACAAGACTACTGAATTGTAAGCCTTTGGTTTCAGTTCTGTTTCAGTTACTTTTTTCATTGCTATGGATAAAATCCCTAACTGAAGCAACATAAGAAAGGGAAGGTTAGCTGTGGCTCCTGATTTCAGAGGATCCATCCATCATGACGGCAAAGGGTAAGCAAGTGCTTCAAGGTGAAGAGAACACATGGCAGAGGTCCTCGCATCCCAGACAAACCAGGAAGTCAGTGAGATTGGACAGGAAGTTGTGTAACCTTCAAAGGCCCACTCCTACGGGTCAGCTTCCGCCAGCTAGGCTCCACGTGCCAAAAGACATGAACAGTGAACACTCCCAAAAGTGTCACCACATGGAGACCAAGAGCTGAAACCAGGAAACTGTAGGGGACATTACAATTCCAAACCGCAGAGGTTTGTCTTAGTTTGTTTGATTAGGTTTGTTTGGTCTTGTAGGGTGTTGCTATTGTCATGCTGCTGCTGTTGTTGGGAGACAGGACCTTCGTATGTAGCTCAGGCTGGCCTTGAACTCATAATCCCTCTGCCTCCTGTTTCAAAGTCCTGGAATTATAGGTGTATATCACCACATTTGGCTTTTTTAAAAATGAATTATGGAGCCGGGCGTGGTGGCGCACGCCTTTAATCCCAGCACTTGGGAGGCAGAGGCAGGCGGATCTTTGTGAGTTTGAGGCCAGCCTGGGCTACCAAGTGAGCTCCAGGAAAGGCGCAAAGCTACACAGAGAAACCCTGTCTCCAAAAAACCAAAAAAAAAAAAAAAAAAAAAAAAGAATTATGATTCGGCAAAAGTGAGTTGCTTAGGAAGAAGGGATTTTATTAAATTAAGAACTATTTCAAGCATACAAAAATGATCTGGCCTTACGTAAGTATGAGGAATATTTCTAAAATATTACATTAATAATATTAACATTTAAGGACACTAAACTGCAACTGTGATTTCAAGTCTTTTCAAGTGACATAAAATACTTAAAACATGGTTCCAGTAGCCCAGTCTCGCTTCTCTCCCTGCAGTAGGAGCACCTCTCTGAGGCGGGTCTGTCCCCATGTGTGCTTTCGGTGTTTGCCTCATACATGAGGACTCGTCATCACACTGCCTGTGTGCTCTGGAGTCACGTGCCTCCACAATATACAACCCATAGCAACATACAATGATTAGTTCAATTAAATGCGATTCACTACCTAACCCTCTACTATTTTAAAGCAAACACCTCACTTTCCAAAAGTCAGGCTAATGCTCAACTGTGTGAGAAAATGTGACTTGCTATCTGACTGAGGTGGTAAAGGGGACTCCCCCAGATTGTCCAGAACTGATTCCATGCAGAGTTCATTTATTTCCCATCCTACTATCATTATCATAGTGTGCAGATATCTTTATCTCAATCCTTCAGCCTACATCTATATAAAGTGCAATTTATACAGTTCAATTTTAACAAACACGTCATGTCTTCTTCTTCTTTATAAGCAAAAACCATTATCCTTATCACCACATTTTTATTATTTCTTTCCCAAATCAGAATATAGGTTCAGTTAAAAAGTTTATGTTTTTCTTTTATCATTGATTTTCTATTAAAACCTCATTTTCTATCATGCAAGTGTCGCCACATATTTTTCCCAAGATCTACAAGTTCACCTAGTTAACATTACAAATAGGTACACGAGAAATAAACCATAATAAAAGAATGGAGAGATGTTTCATCCTAATTAATTTAGCATGGCTTTGTCTAATTCAGTAGTAATTTATGTTTCTGATGAGTCATTCTTACTTTTTCAGAGAAGCCATTAAAAACAGTTCTGGAGGTTCTTCATTCATTGCACTCTAGCAAAAATTAGTTCCGGGCGGTGGTGGCGCACGCCTTTAATCCCAGCACTCGGGAGGCAGAGGCAGGCAGATCTTTGTGAGTTCGAGGCCAGCCTGGTCTACAGAGTGAGATCCAGGAAAGGTGCAAAGCTACACAGAGAAACCTTGTCTCGGAAAAAAAAAAAATTAGTTTGCTCTATAAATGCTGCTACATAATTGAAAGCTTCAGAATTTGGTATATGGTCCAACATCAAGAGGATCACATGACACAGAGTCACATCCCTCCCGAAACTTAAGGAATCCAAATCTAGGTTTTCCTCATACAGCCATATTTTGTAGTCACCTGGCCCCTGTGCACATGAGTTTTGCCTTTATCTGCATTAAATCAAAGTGCCCTTTACAAAAGCAGAGATGAGGCCTTGTATTTATTAGTAGCTGCTGATGCAGGATGCCTAATGCTTAGCAAATAGCAGTGCTACAGTAAAAAATAAGACAAATTTGATTTTGCAACAGATGGTCCAATGTTCTTTCCCTTCAAAATACTTCATCAGTTGCTGTTAAGATAGATTTGATGACAACAGAGTCATCCGTCTATAGAGAAATAATATTGCTGATGTTCCATTTGATGTTGTAAGCAGACCAACACTGGTATATTTGCTAACCAACTGAATTCAGTATTTTATAGTGAAATGTAGTGTGGTCCTAAGAACAAACTTGCTAGTTATGTACATTTTCTGTGCATCAGTTTCCTCTTATTTGAAATAATAATTATTGTATAACTAGGAATAAGTTACCATAGGTAAGTTGATTTCCCAGGAGTCTTTAATAAATGTAAGGTATTATTGTCTTCATACCAAACTTCCCACACAGAAGCACCCTCCATTCTTTTAAATAATAGTTTTCCTCTAATTTTTATGACTCCTCCTTAGCTTCCACCTGCCCCATCACTGATGTCATTTCAGCACCCTTAATTATTGACTCCAAAATATTTATGGAGAGGATCCATTTATTTGTTGATCCATACATTGCTTCTCTTGTATTCTGTAATGCTCCCTATACTTGTATTCCTTTCTAACCCTACCTCACAGCTACAAGAAGATGCACCACCACTGCCACCCCCAACATACACACACACACACACACACACACACACACACACACACACATCTATGGTGGCTGCTCACCAGTGCCTGCCATTCTCTCACATTGTTTCATCTTGGAGAGAAGCAATAGCTATCATTTGGCAGCTTTTTATGTAACAAAAGTCCACTCACTTATCCCTTATAATACTCTAGAGTCATAATTACTCACCCATTCAATTGAGAGCAAAGAGGATAGTGATGGATGAGCTGCAGAGATGAGTCAATGGTTATGACCATTTGCAGCTGTTGCAGAGGACCCATGTTTGGTTTTCAACACCCATCATGAGCAGTTCACAACTTCCTGTAACTCTGGCTCTAAAGGGATTCAATGACTCTGGCCTCCAAGGACATCTACATTCACATACACACATACCCACACATAAACACACACATATACATAACTGTAAATAAGTAACTTAAAAAAGAAATTAGTGATTTAATCAAAGCCACATCTTTGTAAAGGGAGCCATAACTGGAAATAGGAAGTACAGGAAAATGTGTCATAAAGGCATTGGAACACAACATATCAGACCTTGAATTTAACATTATTCCACTCCTGATTTGGCCACATCCTTAGTCATGGCACCTTTTGTTCTAGTCTACCACGTCACAGGCTACCATCAACTTTGCAGGCCTTTTTATGATTAGCATCACATATTTCATTGTGCATTCAATACTGGAGAACTTTCTTTCATAATGCATCCCAGACTCAGCTTTCCCAGAACATCCCACCTTTCTTCACTTTAGATACACACTCCAAAGCAATCTCTCTAAAATTCTCATACTTCTGAGCTCTAGGCAATAGCCTAGTTTTCACATTGTCTGTTATTTTCCAAAGTGTTCCAGAAAGATCTATAGCACCTAACTTTGGTTTTCTTTAAGCTGGTTTGGAAGAAATATCACCATTCTAATATCTCCTTGTATTTTCAAACGTCATTTGAATCTCTCCCATACTGTGGGTGATTCTTCATTTAATGAAAAACCTCAATCACATACAATTAGCAAGGAGACACAGGTCTAGTATCATCCAGGAATGATCATGGGCTTACAGAACCTCTGTACAGACAGATATGTGGGGACTCAATTGAATATCATTACAAAAAGTGTTTTCTCATTAAAGAAAAGAAGCCAAAACTTGCCGTTCAATTACTTAGCCTTCATGAATTTTTGAGAATTCAGGAAGATAGAAAAGCTTATAACTCTTCTTATAAATAGAAAGATAGATTTCTGAGAAAGTCTTAGGGTTTCTTTGGAAGCAAAGCGATGTGACTAGAGGGACTTAATGTAGAGGATGTGTGAGCATACAGGGCTAAAGGAGGGGACAGAATGAGATATAGTGCTGTGATGGTAGAGGGCTGGACTCTTCAGGAAGTGTGCAGACTCTTGACCTTACATGGTCAAGACAATATATCCTGGCTCCAGAGTTAATTGAGCACCTCTGAAGTGACTCCAGGACAAGATATTAAACAGTCATGTGGATAGGAACAAGCAAGTGAGAGACTATAGAAGAAAGAATATACTTCTAAGGCAGGAACTGGGCTAGAACCAAGAGAAAGTTTTCAATAGGAAAAGCTGAACAAAGGAGGGGTTCTTCTATGTTTTATACTGTAGGAGTTGGGAGTCGTTGCATAGCATGGAATTTCCTGCTCATGCTGGGTTTCATAGAGTTGTACACACCATTTGATGTCTTGTTCTCATCTTTAATCTCTTCCCAGGATTGTGTATTTTAGTATTTGTGATGGTCAATGTTAGTTGTCAACAGAATCTAGAATCATCCAGGAGATGGGCCTCCTGTCACGTCTATGGAGAGTTATCTTGATGGTATTAATTGAGGTGGGAGGTGGAAAGACCCATCCACCATGGGTGACATCATTCCCTAGATGGATCCTGGACAGTATAAGTGGAGCAAGGGGGCAGAGTATTTCCAGAATGTAGCTCCCATGTGACCAGCAGCTTTAAGCTTATGCTGCTTTGATTCCCTACCATGATACATAATATTCTTGAACTATGAGTTAAAACTAACTCTTTCTCTCTCAAAATGCTTTTGTCAGAGTATTTTATCACAGCAACAGAAAAAGAAACTATGACAATATGTAACAGGGCCCTCAAACCTTAGTAGGCCTTGAGACCTTAGCACAACTGATTCCATGATGGAAGTGTCATTCAGGCTGTAAATCTCAGCACATAGACAGCACCACTTGCTGAAACTAAAGCCAAAACCTAATCCACTGAATCCATATAGTTGTGGGAAAGTCTCAAAAATGTACTAATCATGCCTTTTAGCTTCCGTAGTTCTGCTGCTGGCTAACTGTGCTTGTTAACTGAAGTATTTAATCCAGAATATGGTTTTTGCTTAAAAGCTCATTCTGAAAAAAATTCAGGGCTACACTGGGATATCAAACACACAGTGTAGTTGTCAACTGGCTAATAAAGACTTTCCATTGGCTTAAACTCATGTCCGAGCAGTCTTCTCTAGTGAATAACCCACAATAAATATAAGAGCTAGAGCTATAAATTTGTCATGTTAGATTGCCTCTGTACCTGTACTGTTCTAACAAGTGGTGTGTGTGTGTGTGTGTGTGTGTGTGTGTGTGTGTGTGTGTGTCCAAGGAGTATTCCCAGGCTTCCTCTTTGCCAACTGGCATTCCGCATATGCTAATTTCACAGCCTTTGTGTAGTGTCTCAGGATCTCTCTCTTAGTCTTACTCTCCTGCCTCAAAGAAACCTTGAACTCCACGCACTTCTGGCCCCACTTAACAGGTAGGAGATGATCCACCTGCCTTGGATTTGGAGAAAGCTCTGAGGCAGAGAAACAGAGGAAGTAGTGACCAACTTGTTTACATAAAGAAGACTACAATGTCCCCAGATTCTACATAAAAGATAACTGCCCTGTAAGAGTTATATAATTTTAATTGTAATATCACTAATTTTGAGATTGATATTTTTGTCAGACTTTTATTTCATGTATTATTGATTAGTAAATAATAGTCATATATATTTAATACAACACAATGTTTTGATCTGTGGAATGACTCAATCAATTAAATTAGCATATCAATTACTTCACCATCAGTATTTTCTTGTGGTGAGAATATTGACACCTTTGGTCTTTTTGTCCTAAGTATTTTAAGGTTTCAGATACTTTAACCGAATGGTTCAAACAATCTTAAACCCTCAAAAAAAAATTAAATAAGAGCAAGTAACTACGCCTCTATTCAAAACCCTGCTGTCTAAACAACAGCAGATGATTCTAAGAATTTCAATTCCTTGAAATTGGTAATGTGTGTCCTAACATCATGCACAATCCACCTGCTGCAAAGAGTGGAACCAGCATGCCACAGAGCGAGCTCTAATGACAGAAAAAGCAGAGTGGAATAGAGAGCCAGCAGTATGAAGCAGCTTCTATCAATTCCACCTGATCCAGAGTCAACAACTTCCTGGTGCAATGAAATTATAGGTTAGCATGAATCAGTGAAGACATGTAATCATTGTAAGCTGTCCAGCTATTTCATTAACTCTTCAATATTCTGATTCCAGAATATAGGTTTGTACTTCAAGATGAATTTGTGGTTTTTCTTTACAATGTTCAAGTCAAGGATGCCTCTGGGCGCTGGACAAGAAAATAAGGATTTTGAGTATTCTCCAGAATAAATGAACAAAGTAAGCTGCCCCACTGCCATGAAACACTGCCTCACCAAAGCTTTCTGTGTGCCTTATGCTACTATTAATATTTCATAATATACTGAATACCTTGTACTGGCTATCCTCTACCCAGTCTCCAGCTTCTAAGCAGCACCAAGGGGATTTCTCAATGTTGTAATGAGCAATATGTTCTCGCCCTGGCATGACCATTTTCATAGTGGAGCAGAATTTGCTGGGTTGACCTTCAAAATAATCTTGGGCCATCACTGTGGCAGGGAAATAAGCAGAATAATATAGAAAGATAGGTCTGCAGTATTGGTGGTTGACTATAGTAACAAGAGGGAGGGCTTCATCTGCGATTCCAGCCATTTTCTTCTCTCTGGCCCCTCCCCCAGCTGCATGTGGTCTTGGGAGAGTGTTACCATATATAGTATAGGAGGAAGTACTGGCTCCATCTTGAGGACAACTGCAGAGGCAGTATGACTGCATCTTGTAATACTCAGAGTACCATCCCTGCAACACCATCCATGGGGCATTTAACGTACTTCTGCAAGTAAAAAGACACCTCTTGTAGACTTATCAATATAGATTAGGTGTATGCAAACAGTCCCAAGTACTTATCAAACACACCAAGCCAGAAAGAATGCAACACCCTCAACCAGACCCTGCAAAGAGGAGGGTATCTAACATTACATTGGCAACAACCCCCACCAGCCTGTCGGCTGACCACCTAATACATGCATCAAAGAGTCAAAAGGTAGTAAACCCCACCACGCCCCTATGGCTTCAGCTCAGTTCAGACCCCATTCTGATATGACTTAATCATCCACGTTGTCATCCATCTATCTATCCATCTAAATGAATAGTCCCAGCCCTGAACATCACCTCTAAGACCCCCATGTTTCTGCATCATAACTGTGCAGCTCTCTCAGTGCTGAGGTGAAGTTCAGTCCTGCAACTCTAAAGCCTCTGCAGACCAATGATATTTTTCCAACATTTTTGACCCATAGTGGGTTTAACATATAAATCTAAACCTATGGACATAGAAGACTGAGCCTGCTAAGTAATCACACAGGCATAATCCTGAGAACACAGAATGGGTTAGCTATGATTTAAGAATATCGTGGTTATGCTCTACTGGGAGACAAGACAGTTGAGACTAAGGATATAGTCAATTTGTAGAATAACAACCAAAGGTCTGGGTGGTGGTGGCACACACCTTTAATCCCAGCACTTGGAAGGCAGAGCCAGGCAGATCCCTGTGAGTTCTAGGCCAGCCTGGTCTACTGAGTGAGATCTAGCACAGGCACCCAAACTACACAGAGAAATCCTGTCTTGAAAACAAAACAAAACAAAAGAATAACAACTAAAAAGCCCACAATGAAGACTTGGAAAGGAATTTGTCACTGAAGAGTTGCAATTTAATTCAATTCTATCTAAAGATGATTTCCCTACTCAAACTGTGACTTCCTTCTCTTCTCTACAAAGTAAAGTCTAGATTTTTAAAGAGGTTATGTTAGCAGCTAAGTGAAGCAGATACCCTTAGGGGTGAACCCACCTTCAAAATGTTCTGGATAAAGACACCAAGTGTTTTAATAAATATTCCTGCCCACAAATTTTGACAAATGCTAGTGAAGACATTGAGTTCCGCAAAGTGATCTCATTTTCCTATATAAATCAAGACACGTGATACCAGACGCTGAAGACTGATCCAATGATTTTCTGGAAAAGAGCAAATGGAAGGTCCTTTCCAGGGTGAGTACTTGTTAACCACACTAGCGAAATGTTCCTTATAGAGGGAGACAAAGAAAAAGAAGAATAGTTTGTTCGGATCATCATAGGCACGTGTGCATGGCTAGAAAGAGACAGCATCAAGTGGGAAGACTCTGGAAAGGATTTTGTGTGCTGAGTAGAAATTCAAGCCTTATTCTAAATGTGATGGTAAGCAAATTACAGTCATAACTACGGCAGGAGGAGATACAATCAAATATGCACTTACACCAATTTGAGCAGAGAAAGAAAGGCCTTTTTTACTCACTCCTGTCACGATTGAGGATTTGTTGTTGTTGTTGTTTTATTTAGTTTTTTTAAACAAATAGCTGTAGACTTTGGAGAGATAGCTCAATTTCTTGGAAGACTCTGCTTTGAAATATGTCACTGATAAACATATTAAAAATACTCTCAATGACCCCATGAACTTAGCCATATGCAGTAAGAAAGTAACTGCTCCTACAAACAGACCCTTTGTTTTGAATTAGTATTTTTTGACAGTCCCATTAGGTAGGCCAGAATGGCTTGGGACTACAATCTCCCTGTCTCAAACTCCTGTGTGTTGAGATTACATGTATATCCCACCTCTTGGCTTCTAACTTACAATTTGATATGAAGCACCTCAAAGGAAAAGATGAATACATTTAATTTTCAAGGGTAAAATGTCAAATATTCCAAATCCCTACACTTCTGCCTCATTTGTATCCTCTTAAAATTTTGTATATTGAGATCGTAAGCCCTGAGGTGGTGGTGCCAGAAGGTGAAACCACTAGGAATAATTCATTCATAAGGGTAGAGCCTCAGGATGGGAACACCTGCTCACTGTTTCCCCCACTTCTTCCAGCATGAGATTCCTGGGGAAATTCCAATTCCTTGGTGTGTTTTATCTCAGTAGACAGATAGCCAAAATGAAGGACACAAATAACTCTTCAGGGTAGCTTCATTCCTGCCAAGATGGTTACAATCCAATACTGCTGCACACTGATTTTCGACAAGAATTTTGGAAGAGACACAAACACTCAACTCATAGCAGATGGTGGAGTGTTTCATTGTGGTGGCCAGAGAGGTAAAGGAATTTGCTTTAGTTCTTTATACTTTAATTTACACTTTAGAAAAAGTATAACTCTCTTGGTATCATTCCACATTATATATACATATAAATTATCATACTGCACCCCCACAATGTGCATAAATAGACAGATTAATAATTTAAAATAATGAATACTTTGGGATTTATTTTTTGTCTTAGATTCTTACAATATAATCAAGGCTGCCTTGGTTTTTCCAATCCTTCTGCCTCAACCTTCAAAGTACCAAGTTCTGAGATTACAGTCATGTGTCAGCACACCTAGTCAAACACTTTTTTTTCTTTTTACTTTACATACCAATTCTCCTTTGGGAAGCAGGGCACTTTGATTTCTGAATCCAATCTAAAGAAACTATACCTAAGCAAAAAAGTAAACAATATGGAAATAAAATATGCCTCTACATGCCACAAAAGGTAATTTTAACCACAGCAGACTTACTGAAATTCCTGTTTCCATTAGTTTGCAGAACACATGTGCCTTATACTCCCTCTGGCAACTAAAGAGCCACTTCTCTACCTCGAGAGTAACCGCGGTTTCCTTGGTTACTGTGTTCACCCTTTGTCACAGCCGTCTTGAAAGCACAATTTCAGGACAGAAACAAGGTCTTTTCCCTCCCAACTCAGTTGTCAAATACACAACATCCTGAGTCATTTCAAAAGTGATGCTAATATAAGGGACAAGAAGAAGACAATACAAAGAAATCCCTTCCCAATGATTCCAGCTCCTTCCTAGACACTGGCCATTGTCTTGGCTCTGATATACTTAATCACTTTTATTCTATCATAAAATTAAAATAAGATGTGCACATACAAACTATCCCAGGCAGAACTTTTTAGCTATATAAACACAACAGGGCTTAGTTTATCCCATAGGCTTTAACATTTGAATTGTCCTTTGTAGATTAGAAACATGTTTACAGGTTATGGGCTCTGAGAGCCAGAGGGGATCTTAAAATCCACTTAACTCAATTCCATAATCTCATTTGATTCACTACAAGATATTATGCAAGCCATATTATTTCCACTTCATTCTCCACTGGGGACACAGACATGCTCAAATGCTCTTTTGATCAGCATGACCAAGTAGGAGAAGTTGATCTCATAGTAGTCTCTCAATTCCCAGTGGACAGCTTCACACTGTCACTTAACCTCTGTGTGACTAACGGGGAAAGTGGTGTATACTCCAGTGAATTCCCTTTTGCCTTAACTCCTTCTTCCTTGATTTATCTTTTGGCTGATTTTAGCTTGTTTTTGCTTCCTGTGGTCTTTTTGTTTTTTTGTTTGTTTGTTTGTTTTTGGAGAAGAAAGGCTATGGATGCCTTCAAAATTGATAAAGATTATATTCAAATAGGAGAGACCTCTTGATTAGGAGAGGTGATAGTTCATCAAACAGTGTGGCAGTTCAATCTAAACTTACTTATAAAACTAGCAAATGACTTTCATTTGATCAGATATAACCTATCGAAAATGGAACCTCCCCTAAAGTTAGGGTTGGGGCAGGGTTTTGTTTCTGCCTTTCCAGGAGAATAAAAACATCCAACTAAGGAATCTGAAGACCACCGGACAAATGAAATATCTGAAAAAGAAGGACAAATCATAGAGAAAATATTCCAAGAAAAAGAGTAAATTGGTCTAATAGCATTGTACATTTCCAACAGGGTAGAATTTCATAAATATTTCCAAATGTTTGTTTTCTACAGACATATATGGCAAATGGTCTTTTTGTAGTCTCAATTTAATTAAAAATTAAAGCTGGTTTTGGAGTTGGAGCATGGATCTCTCCTTCTTTAAACCCAAGCATGCTTGTTAAAGGAAAACCCAAAATCTCTGTCTCATGTCAGAAGAGCCACCTGCTATGGAACAGAAGAAAAAACAAAATTAAGGGACTGTTTCATTGTCACTAATTTCATAATCCTTTGGTTTTATTTTGACTCTTTAACACTTTTCTTAAGATATAAATATTATGTAAAAATGTATAAGATTAATATATATTTGTTATCTGTTTTGTTTTTTTTATTATTATTATCTACAGGGGCTGCCCCTTAAGCAGCAGCTATCCTAGTCAGGGACTGCAGCTCCACTGCTACCAGCAGCAGATTGGCCACCAGAGCCACAGCCTGAGAGGATTCTGTTCCCTCAGGCACTGACTCTTTCAAACTACTAAGGGAAACTTAATCTAAATCTAAAGAACTCATGATTCAACAGTTTAGCTAGAATTCTGCCACTCAGAGAGGCTGAATAGCAAGTAGAGAACCTTCTCCCTTTGCTGGTGTCTTCCAAAAACCCCAGCGTCCTTCTCTCAGCCCCCACTTAAAAAACCCTTGCTACACATGGTTCCTCCTTACCACTTCCTGTCAGCTACGTGCTGACTCAGCCTCTTGCTCTCAAGTTAATTTTATTTAATCAAACACATCTTTGAATTGTTAACAAAAGCAGTAGGAAAAAATGCAACACACTTTAAAATAATATTACCATAATATTACCCAACACATATATTTAAACTCTTAGTCATGATATTAATGGTCATCTAGAGCACTAATTATAAAAATAGGCTTCATCTAGCTTTTAGTACATGATTTTAGTCTTGAGTCTAGAGCAAGTAACTAGGAATTAAGTTTGTGCACCCCAGATGTATTTAACAGAATGTGGTCCTTTTGCCTCTCTGAGATTTGCTGCATATGACATTTAAAATAAACATTAAGTTTTCTGCTGTGAACCATGATCATGCCTAACAGAGGCCCCACAATGACGATTCCACCTGGATTGTGGGAATGCCACTAGGCTGACAAACACCACCCAAAGATCAGCTTACAAACTGCTCAGGACACTGTCAAGGTGGTGAGCTCAGATATTCTAGTCTCATAGACTACTCCAGCCAGAACTTGAGATAAGTGTTACATTTTTCCATCACACCAAGACTGGAAAACAGCTAGCTCTCCCAGGACTTGATCATTATCTAAATTTTCTCAGGGTCCCCTAAAGATGATGCTGCCCCCAGACAACAGGAAATAATTTTAAGAACACAATATATTTAAGAACCAAGAGGTGGAGTAGGTGGTTTTTGGTTGTTCAGTGGATTATGGATATTTGTCGTTATTTAGGGGAATTGGTTAGAAATTATTACTGGTCATGGTAAGGGAGGAAACTAAGCAATGAAGGTTGGATTTAAGGGTCTCTTTCTGAAAAGAGGAAGGCAGGATATAGGAATGATGGAATAAAAGGGTAAATAATTGAATCTATGTTTAAACTAAAAGCAACTACTGGTCTTAAATACTTTACATTAGTATGGCTTTTTTATATTGATACAAATTTATGATTATTTTTGCTATACCATATTATATGTTTCTACTCTTGTTTAAGGTATTTTACCTATGCAGTCCATTTTAAAATATAATGTAAAGCTAAACATGTAGTCATGTTAGTTAGGTTTCCAAGATAAAACAGATACATTTTAGATAGGTAGTTTTCAAACACTTCAGAGATCTATGGAATATGACATTTAAAAAGTTTTAATAACATTAGGCTTTTCATGACAGTGAGACATGCCTGCTCCTAGAAGCACTAATTTACTTCAAAAAAGGATGATGGGCACCCAACAGCCTCAATGTAGAGTTTGCTTTCATTGTGACAAAGTTAGGCACTGGGTAAGAATCTGCCCTTGCCTCAACTGTTGACAGTATGCTATCCAAACTGGACAAGCAGGACACAAAAGTAGGCTGACTGCCAAACTTTGCCAAGACAAGGTTGGACAGTCCTTCACAATTCCTGCTGCACAAAAAAGTCTGTCAGATATTCTAGGCATGTAGGCTGAAGATGGGTGCCCCAACATTACAGAGGAAACTTGGGTGACTTTTGAGGCAGCCAGATGTCTCTGTCATTTCTATAGTTTTGGAAGTTGTTTGCTCTATATTTCCTGTTTACTCAGGTAATATTATAGCCTTCTTATGTCTTTGATGGGGTTGAAGACTAGATAGTTATACCATTTTCTTTGTTATCAAAAGAGGAACTTAAAAAGAGATGCAAAGTTTGTAATGGTTGAGAGACATGAAAGCCTAAGTTGTTTAATTAAGAAATTGTTTTAAGGTCTAAAAAGATATTTTTAGGATGGCTATACAAGTTACAATAGAAAATAGTTTAGGTTTAAAACACTAGATTCATAAAAATAAAGTAGATAATAGAGTAATTTCTGCCAAATACAAATGGACTGGACATTCTGAATGTAATTCTTACTTGATAATTGTTCTTATTATATACAGTTTTACTATGTTAGAGACAAAATCTTTCCTTTTTACTTAGACAAAAAGGGGGAAATGTTGTGGGATAATCTTTTTGTACACTGTGAAGATGTGTCTTTGCCAAGGCATTTTCTGATTGGCTTAATAGTTAGACAAGAGACAATAGGTGAGACTTTCAGAGAGAGAGAGGACTCTGGGAAGAAGAGAGGTGGAGACATCAGCAAAATACGAAGCGAGTTGAACATACAGAATGGGAGAGAGGTAAAAGTCACATGGCAGAATGTAGATTAATAAAAACATGTTAATTCAAGTTATAAGAGCTAGTTGGGGACAAGCTTAAGCTATAGGTTAAGCTTCCATAATTAATAAGAAATTGTCTGGTCATTTTTTGGAGCTGGTAATCCAAAGATAGTCCAATAAGAAAGCTTGATACATAGGTCCTCCCAAATTCTACTTTCAGGAAACTAACATCTTGCTGGGAATAGGAGTCACCTGTAATTGTGAGAAACAGGTTTCTGAGGGACGAGGACCTAATCCAGGTTTGGACCCCAGTTCTGTGACCTACTGTCTTCATGACCTTCACCAGTCTGCCCCTAATCCCTCACTTATATGTTGGTTAAGTTTCCCACCGTGCATGTCTGAGCCACTCTCCACAGATCTGTATCTGTTCCTCTCTGCCCCACCCTCTGCTGACCTCTCTGAACTCCATCACAGAGCTATCCAATAGGAAGTCATTTCAGGAGGCCAGAAAGAAAGCTCTGTAAGTATTCTGTACTTGTACTATTTTCCTCTTGTCTGTCTTTTCCCATGTTGGTCTTCTATTCAAGCAAACTTAGAATGAGCTGCCCCTCCTCATAGCCCCAGCTCTGAATGGGGTATGCCTTTTATGTCACAGGCTGATAATAACTTCCCAGTGCCACTTCTAGAGTGTTCTGGCATTTTTTGTGTACCTCCATATAGAAATTTTTCATAGAAACTGCCTTCAAACATCCTAGCTGAGAGTTGAAGACATAGCTCAGTGGTACAGCACATTCACAGTAAGTATGAGCCCCTTGATCTCCAGTACTGCCAAAAAAAAAAATCATACCCGAATATATACTATGTATTTCAATTCCTGCCATAATAGACTAAACTGCTCCGTGATTCTAGCTAGTGTTATTATGAGTTCTCACATTATAATCTTCTGTATATTTGCTGAGGGAAAGACAGTTATAACAAAAGACAGAACCATCATGGAAGGGACTTGTAAAAGAAAACATTGAGCAAGACTTGGGACAGAAACATTGCCAGCCCAAATGCAGAGAGTGGAGGCGAGCTCATGTACTGTCCTTTTTAAGGTTGCAATTGATAGAAGTACAGATTCTTGGATTCTAATCCAGACCCACCCAAAGAGATTCTGGAAGGCTAAAAACATGAGAATCGGCATTTTAACAGGCAGTATGTGGTACTTGCTATGCACACAAAATCTTGAGAACCACTGGACCACAGAGAACGGAAATACAGAATAATGGAATCCTTTATGCTGCATGGCAGAGCTTGTGTGTCATAACATAGGATGTGGAAAATCACCATTTTCTGTAAGTCATCCTGGCAGGAGTTTGGTGGAGAAGCCAAAGCAGGAAGTAGGAAAATCTAATAGTCATATTAGGTTAAGTAAAAAAATGGTGATGAGACCAGCAAGGACAGTAGTAACTAGGCTAGAAAAGAAAACAACCCAGGAGGTAAAAATCATCAGCATTGGCTGCACAGTGGAGGGAGGTAGACTCAGACATGACTATCAGCATTGCTTTAGACAGTGGTGACCCCTTTCTCCATAAGAAACAGTGAGTGTAGGCGTTGTGAGATTTCCATACATAAGTACTTAACAGGTACATGAGTTAAATATAATCATGAAAATGGTCTCATCTCAGTATTCTCCAGAATTTCATTTTTGGCTCATTCTAAGGGCTTTACTGCAATTCCCCAAAACTGACATAATGAAGCTTTTCCCATAATATGAGTGAATTTGCAGATACATGGAAATAAGATTGAGGTTTATAAAGATGGGAACCTCCAAAAAAATAGATAACAATGTATTACCCTTTCTCTTAACCTTTCCACTCCTTCTCTCACCTCCCCTTCCTTTCTCCTCTTTACCTGGGACCTTATCTCAAATCCTTTATGTGCTTCTACCCATCATATAAGGACAAGCAGGAAGGGGGACATCTACAAGACAGGCAGAGAACCCTCCCCAGAAACCACCTCTATCTCAGAATCCACAGCTTCAAGACATTTGGAAAAAATAAAGTCCTGTCTGGGAGCCACATGGCCTATGGGGTTCTATTTTGGCAGTCAAGCTGACTAATGCAGTCCACTTCCCTTCTTATTCTAGCTGTAATGTGGTGGAGCAGATAATCTGTAGAAGCTTATGAGCTGATTAATCTGGCCTTCACAAACCACAAGACACTGTCTCAAACAGAAGGGAATGTGGGGACCAGAAGTCAAAGTTATCTTCTGACATTGATCCATGTGCAATGGCATCATGACACACAGACACACGGACACACAGATATGGACACATGGACACAGACACACATGCAAAGATTTTTTTAAAGACTTACCAGAAGTTTTCTCAGAAAATAACTTATAACACGCCCCCCCCAAAATAAGACCCAACTAATTACTTAGCAAACCATTGCTTAAATAAAGGATAATATAACCAATCTATGGAATATTTCACAGTTTCTAAAATGTTAATCAAATTAAATTAAAGATGTTCATAATACTGAATATAGTGAGAATAGGACAGTCTATGATACAATATGTAGGAAACCATTTGTGTCATTTATGCATGTACAAAACATACTGTTAATAGACATTAACAGACTTAAATTTGCCTGCTAAAGTGATTAAGACTGATTTTTTATTGTATCTGCCTCATAATATTTCTTGAATAAAAATATTATATATATACATATATATATATATATATATATATATATATATATATAATATAGGAAATCGCTACTATTAAGTAGTTTAAATCCTGTTTGAATGCTCTCATAGCAGGTTACCAAAGAGATTTTTTTTTCACTTGAAAAAAAAAGCATTACTTTTACCTCAAGTAACAAGTCACTTGAATGTTTCAGTTACTTTTCTATTGCTGTAATAAAACACCACGACCAAGGAGACTTATGAAATAAAGTTTTTAGCTGGTTTATGGTTTCAAATGCTTAGAGTCTGTGAAGTAGAGCAAAGGTGTGGCAGAAGGAACAACCAAGAGCTCTCATCTCCATGCATAAGTGGGAGGCAGAAGGTCCTCTGAAAATGGCATGAGTCTTTTGACATCTCAGAGCCCATCCTCAATGACTTTCCCCCTTCAACAGGCCACACCCCCTAATGCTTCCCAAACAGTTCCACCAACTGGGGACAGAGCATTCACACGAAGGAGCCTATTGGTCCATTCTCATTCAGACCACTGCGCATGGAGATAAGATGGCTAAATTTATTTCTAGTGTCACAGCTACTAAACCAGGATATGGCTGATCTGCACGTATGCAATGGTGTATGCTGAGGACCACTGGTGTTATAGGATTAGTGGTTTCAGAGCTGCTATGTCTTTGGGCAACACACCCATGAAGAGTCAACCCAGGATGCTACTGTCTTGGAGAACCTGTCCTTCACTGCAGATGCTGTGTCCAGCTGTAGGGTACCATCTCAGCTGTGGAAGACAGTGAAACTGATCTGGGGGTGTCCAGAGCCTGCACTGATGCTATCTGAAAATGTGGAAAATATTAGAAATGATGCATTGGTGTATGAACACACCCTACACATTCCAGTTCCTTAAAGGAAATTTCAAGGTGTGGAGAGCAAAGAGCTGCAAAAGCAGTGCCAGATTAGCTGCCTCTAAACAACCAGGAATTCTGCAGGACTGCAAAGCCCATGCCAAGAAAATTCAGTTCCTGATCCTAAAAGAGGATTGACACTAGAGGAGCAAAGATAACTAGGAGGCTGAACCACAGGCCACTAAGTACCATTTAATTAGATGTGGTTGCAATGACCTTATTGAAGCAAGGTCCTTTCCCATTAACTCTGAAAATTCATTTTCCGAGAGGCTCACCCAGGTGCATACTGATTTAGAAAACACAATAAAGACAAAGTTACCCAAAGATATGGGATCTGGAGTATATGTCTGTGTGAAAAGGGAGTAAAATATGCCCTAAAAATGAGCTCTTCTGAAGTTTTTAAGGAAAACAATATGTCCAAGGTCTGTTGACAAATGAAAAAACCTTCCAGACTGAGTTAGAGATGGCTTGAAGTGTCTCAATGGGGTGCCAGCAAATTCTATGCATGAGATCACATTGAAATCACAAAGAAAGCTATGAAAGTATTAATACCTGTCCCCCACACTGTGAGTTAACTGGAATGAGGTACTGCCTAGGCATGAGCATCTGAGTTCTCAGAACATTGTAGTGCAGTGTGGAGCACACTAGCAACAACTGCATTAGTTCATGACTTTTGTTTTCCTTTCAATCAGTGTAGGATTTATTTACCTGTTCTGTGAGTCTGTGTTCATTACAAATAATCATTCTCAGTTAAATAGAGCAGAATTAAAATGTAACATCTAGAGTCCTCACCTCTGCAAATCCATCCCTGAAGATGTAAAAATCTCCAAGCTATCCTGGGCCTGGCTTCCTCAACCATGGTGTAAAAAGAAACTAAAGTTAACTGGCTAACAGGTATGTGACTCACCTTACACTCAATCCCATGGCTACTTATTCCAGAATCATAGAGAGAAGACTGGAACTCAAGCTATGCAGTGAATTTTGAAGCCAGAATATCAATGCTGAGGCCCTGCCAGATCATCAAACATGGATTTTGTTACGGTATGAATGTGAGAAGTAGCTCAAGAGTCATGTGTCAGAACACTTGGTCCCCAGCCCGTGGCTGTTTGGAAGGTGGTGGACCCTTTTGGAGGTGAAATCTAAGAAGTGTGTCAGTGAGAGGCAGGCTTTACAAGCTATAAGTCGGCAGTGGCTTCCAAGCCCAGCTTCCTGCTTCCTGCTTCCTGTTCTGCTGCCATGTGACAAGCTATCATAGCAGTTCCCACTGCCACAGATCTCCACCAGCTGCATGTCTTTCCACCATGATGGTCTGTGTCCTTCACACTGTAAACCAAAATCAATCCTTCCTCCATAAGATGTTTCTATCTCATATTTTTTTTCCCATGGAGCAAACAAATGACCACATGACTGCTAAGTGTAAAAATCAGGCTGCACACCAGACGGAACGGAACGGGCTCCAGGTGTAAACTCATTCCACTCCCATTGCTGTGCTCCTCAGAGACCCTTAGAGCCTCAAGGTGCCTATAAATGTGATCTAAAAATAACATCAAAACTATCACTTGCTCAGGGGAATTTTTTTTACTTGGGGTAGAGGTCAGAAGGAAGTTGACTTGTTTTATTATTTTCCAAAAAGGGTCAATGGAAGATATGACCAAAAGAAATCCTTGAAGTCCTTCTATTTAGAGATTTCACATATTCTTCTACCTAGAGGCTCAACAAACATGGAAGACCCAGCTTCAGAATTCATAGTGAAGAGTGCAGAGAAGAACTAAGAAAAGAAAGCGACGTTAGGCAGATGTTCAGGATAAAAGTCCAATGGCGGGCACTAAAGGGCAGCATGTGTTTTTAATGGGAATCTTTTAATTCTATTTGTTCCTGAAACAGTGACACAGCATTAATTAATATAAGAGAGAAAAACAATTACATTAGAAGAATAGATAAAAATAGGAAAACTTGTGGATTTTTAGTGTTATAAAAGATAGTTCTAATATTTTCCTTAGACATATTGGATAGATCACTGCTCTCAGGGGAACACAAACTGAAAGATTTGATCTAGCTAAGCATTGGGTATAAAGGATTTTCCACAAAGCAAAGTAAAATTGGATATATTTTTCATGGGGAAACTCATTTTAAGTATCTCCCAACATCCTTAGACATTTGTACCTAATAATGAACAGTCAATCCCCTCATGAAGTTTGTAGAAGAAAAACAAAGACTGCAGTGGGAGATAGTCATCAGACAAATGTGCTTTATGGCTGATCTTCCTTATGGAAACCACTCAAGCCCACCCATGACAATTCATTGCTCATTCATTCACCTACCCATTACCCATGGCAATTCACTGCTCATTCATTCACCTACCCATTACCCATGGCAATTCACTGCTCATCAATTCACCTACCCATTACCCATGACAACTCACTGCTCATTCATTCACCTACCTATTACCCATGGCAAGTCACTGCTCATTCACTCACCTACCATTACCCATGGCAAGTCACTGCTCATTCATTCACCTACCCATTACCCATGACAATTCACTGTTCATTCATTCACTTACCCGTCACCCGGGTGTGCTTCAGAAGCCATTGCACAGGCACCAGCACTACAGAGGCACACAGATACAGCATCTAGCCCCATGCTCTGTGTTCCCCCCAAGTCTGTTGAGGGTCAGTGGAGCATGACTAACCCATAACAGAGGTACCTGCCATAGCAGACATTAAGACAGTTGTAGAAGAGTTATAATACCAAGTCCTAATGTCATCTGCTGGGTCCAGAAAACTTGAAAAATGAGGAGAGAGCTCTTTGAAGTACATATTTAAAAAGGATAGAAAAATGTTGAGTGAGGTAACTAACAAAGACAAACAGCCTGAGACAAGGGAGGATATGGAATGTTTCAGAAACTGAAAGAGAATATAGTGGCTACATATGGAAAGATGGTGTGAGGGAAAAGGAAATTAAGGAAGCAGGCAGGGTCTGAATCTCATAAAGTCTTTCAGAGCAGGCACTGAGATTTCCTATGGATTCCTGCATTACTCAGCTATAAAATAGCAAGGTCTAGAACCAATAAGAATTCTTATATTAAACCATATTATTGTTTTTATTTTCAATAAAGGTAGTATTTACAAACTTAATCTGTAGGTTTGTTATATAAATAGCAAAATCATATATTCAACACATTTAATGAGAAATTAGCCACTGGAAATTGAGGTCTTAAGTTCTAGGTTTCTGGGTGCAGTGGACGGGAGGCCGAAGCAGAGCTGTGTCCAATCTGCATTTAGATTAGAAAGGGTTGCTGGGCTTGGAGCAGAGAATAACTTGGTGTGTAGTGTAGAAGCAGGGTGATGGTCACGAAGGGGACAGCATTTGTTCTCTTTGTACCCTGATTTCTTTTTTATCTGTAAAGCACAGGACGAGGGTTGAACCAACTGGAGCATCCTGAGGGTCTTTTCTGCCTGCATAAGGCTATCAACTTTGAAAGAACACTCCACTGTGGGAGAAGACTACATGTAAACCCAGTCCATGTCTGAAAGAAGAGAAATAAACATTTGTGGCACTCAGATGGGAGGTTCCTGCTCCTGTATCCTACCACTATCAAGTAGGCTACAAGTCCCTTCCGCTGTTCTTCATTTGAACAATTTGCAATGGAACCTTGGACACTGCCTTAATCCATTGTTCCAACACGCCTCAGAATGGGTAATTTCTAAAAGGAACAGCAATGACTTGGGCTCTTTATAGAGGCTGGTGTGCCTAAGATCATCTGGATAGGGTTTTATAACTCAATGGAAGGTAAAACATAAGAAAGCATGAGATAGGCTCTCTTTATAGTAATCCATTCTAGCAATAACAAGCCATGTTCACAAGAATTAGCCCACTCACATAAAAACAAAACCCAAAGAAACAACAACAACAACCTCAGTCTCTTTTTATGGCCTAAACACTCCTTGAAACCTCCAGCCCCGACATGGCCACATTGGCAATCAAGTTTCAACATAAGTTTTGAAGAGAAAAACATATTTATACCACTACCATGTGATTATAGGCCAATGGGGCAGTGTAGTAGCTGTTGACTATGGGGCTTATGGAACAGTATGTTTGGCTCGAAAAGAAAATATCCTTGATTTAAGGTCTCTGTAAGGATACATGAAAGTCTTAAGATTACTTTCTAAATTTTTTCCCTTGCCAAAAATTATATATGGATAGTTTTCATCCACAACAAGTACCTTCAATAGGCAGTATCCCTAAATGGACTTTGCAGGTAACAGATGCATGAAACAGATGTGTTGCATGAATAAATGAATAGGTTATCTGTGGTTGGTTTTCCCTTGAAACACATACTCCCAATGGCTTGTACATCCCTTCACACTGGTACCTACAAAGTGAAATACTAATCTAGAGCCTGGATGTCAAAAATAAGAGCAGATTAAATCTGACTCCATTCTTTCATTCTTGTGAGGAATAAAGAAATAAACAAGGAAATGAGTAAATATGAACTAAAGTTCCCTTTACAAAACTACCTCTGGTGGAAGTTCTACAGACAAATTAGAACATTTGCAAATGTTATAGAGTTGGGATACTATAGATTGACAGGGGAAATTATTGTGCTAGCTAGTTTTATGTCAACTTAACACAAACTAGAGTCGTAAGAGAGGAAGGAAACTCAACTGAAAAAAATGTCTCCATAAGAACAGGCTGTAGGCAAGCCTGTAGGGCATTTCTTAATAAGTGATTGATATACAAAGGCCCAGCCCATGTTGGGTGGGGCCACCATTGGGCTGGTCCTGGATGCTATAAGAAAGCAGGCTGAGCAAGCCATGTGAAGCAAGCCAATGAGCATCATTCCTCCATGGTCTCTCCACCAGCTCCTGCCTCTAAGTTCCTGCCTTGCTTGTGTTTCTATCCTGACTCCTCCCAATGATGCATAGCAATGTGCAAGTGTAAGCCAAATAATCTCCTCTCCAGTTTGTTCTTCATCATGGTGTTCTATCACAGCAATAATAACTCTAACTAAGACAATTCTCTTGGGCTATCTTTAGTTGCCTTCACAGCTATTTATCACTCACCTCTTCACACGGCCTAACATTGACTATCAAATAAAGCCTTTGGAATCTATCAGCTTAGTGGACCATTAGTATCCACCAATCTACACTACTAGAATGTCATCACACAGAGTATGAAACCTACAACAGAGGTTTCCCTATTTTGTTATAACCCACCTATCTGATGTCCTCACCATTGTATTTTAAAGATACATTTATTATGGCTTATTTTTGTTCTGTGTCTCTAAAAATTTCATGTAACAGCTTCCACATGGAACTTGCCCTTCAAGGCAGCCTAAGACAGTATTGTTCAACCATTTTAATTCATTTTTGGCTTAAAGTAGACTAATTTTTGCTCTCTTTGGAGAGCTGTATTTTTTATTGGAAGTAACCCAATATCAAATAATGTCAAGTTAAAAAGCACTTTCAGAAACTGAAGAAATTAATTGAGCTATTGATAGCTACAAAAATGCAATTAGTAAGATAAAAGTGGTAAAAAGACAAATAATGATGATAACTACCACCAGGTATTTAAGTGGGCGGTCAGGCTTCATATCACAGACCAGTACTGGGTGAGTGGCAAAGTGTACAATATCTAATAGAGGACATCCACACCCCTTTCCCTTCCCTCACTTTTTTCCCCAACTCCATGTGCTCTGTCTTATTAAATCCACTGACTCCTCAAGTTAAAAGTATAGAGATTCCAAGAAAGGTAATTAATACTCTACTTGTTATTACTTTAAAAAGTCCTCCACACGTATCCTTACAAATGACAATGTCCTATTAATCCACAGGCACACAAGGGACTTCAGTCTCTTGTTTGAAAGTTTCCCAGATGTGGTCAATGCAGGTATCTTGCCAATCCCCATGAAATACCTCCACCCAATTTTCTCAGCTTTGAATTTAAATGAAGAATATTGATTGGTGCAGGATCAAAGAGCAATAAATAAAGCAACAGCACCTCTCCATCTGTTCCTAGATCTATGTGCTACTCTAATCCAGATTTCCAATGAAACTGCTGTATTTACTGCCCTGGGCTTAAAGAATGCATTCTCATATGTGCTAAATCACACGCCCTGTCTTTCCTTTGGATCCTAATACCAAAGAAAGTCTTTAATGTACTTAGAGCTACCGCAAGAATTCAGAGATAGTGTTTGCCCATTTGGACATACGCTAATCAAAGAGTTGAGGTACTTGACATGTAAAACACTGACATCTTACTTTAAGCATGTAGATCAGCTTGTTATTTGCAGCCCTATAAAGCTAGACTCTGGAAACATTAACAGAGTCTAAAAGGTTCTAAGACTATAGAATACCTTGAATCATCTCAAAAGGCTCAATTCCTTCAGCAAAAGGTAAAGCCTGTAGAACATGCCTTAACTCCAGATGAAGGTTTGGTTTCTCCAAAATAGAGAATTGAAGAAGATTGGGACCACCAAGTTTAGAAAAGGCATGACTAGAGTTCTGTCAAGTTTATATTCCAAGCTTTGGTCTCAGAGCTAAGCTACTTTACCAATTCACTCTAGGACCAGACTCGGAACCTCACAGTAAATAGTGGATAGCAATTAGTTTTTTAAAAACTAAGAGAGTCATTGTTGGCCACAGTTTTGGAAACTCCTGTTTATGGCAGAATAACAAGGCAGAGCTAGAGTCCATAACATGTGAGTGGCTAGATGATCATAGATTCCAACAACTACAGTAATGCTAATAGATGAGGCTGCTACTGACTCCGGCATACTCATTGATAGCTCTAAATCATTAGGTACAAAGAATCCCCGAAATCAAAGGACACAAATGGTAAATTTTAAGAGACTGATGATCTATATATCAAGTTCTTTTATCATAATTATCAGAAATTTTCATTAAAGTTTTCTGCATGCTAAATCTAGCAATTTTATTTTGATTCCTTTAAATAAGTGAATTATTTTAGCTTGTATGGAAATATTGTACACATTTATTCCATTAGACTTGACTTAAAAGATAAATTCCTAAGAGATAACGGTTTCCAGACTGGAGGATGCATGTACACAGGGGAGTGCCAAGCTAACTCAGTCTCTTCATCCCCTCCCCTCAGCTGAAAAGACTGAACGTACAACTTTCATTAGAGTTTCATAGTTGGGCAAAGGTGAGGTTTATATGGACTCCAGATGTGCTTTTCTGTGTCTTTCATATTCGTGCTGCTGTAGGGGAAGAACGGTGACTTTCAACAGAGGAGGTTCTCTAGTTAAACACATCAGCAAAATGTTTGCTCCTCTATCATTATCTAGTCACTGACACAGGTAGCAGCAACATCCTGTGAGGGACACTACAAGGACAATTCTCCTACTACACAGGGGAACAAATGGACAAGTGCATCTACCAAACAAACAATACTCTAGAGATAGCTGATGTCAAATGCTGCAGAGTTTAAATATAAGCCCACTTTATGCAGCCGCGGAAATGGAATGGGCCACATAATTAGGATAGAGATTAAACGTGACTGGCAAACTCAGGGGAAATATAAGATTTTGTTGCTCTAAGAAAACCCATGAGAAGTATTAAATAATTTCATGACTTATGTCACCTTGGAAGAGAAGTGTCACATAATACTGTCATTTCCTGTCTTTGTGGGTAGGAGAAGAGTATAAAGTCTCCAATCCAAAATGTCCTAAGGGTCTAAATTCTCCGACTCCATAATAACCTGGAAACCAATACTAAACCACTGTCTCTACCTATCACTCACGTTACAAAGGAAGGGACATTCCCAGAAGGAGACTTAAGTTTCTGAGAATTTAGAGGGTTGTTTGATACAATGTCCACTTAGCAAAACAATAATAGTGGGTTCACCCTGGAATGTATGAGATCCTAAGCCTTGGGTTCTTAGTCATACTTACAGTACCAGGTGTGTGTTCCATCCCATGGAGAAGACCTTAAACCCAATCAGAAAGCAGATGGTTACTCCCATAACATTTGTGACACTATTGTACCCCTGGGCATATATTACCATGTCAGTTGTTATTGTAGTTCAGGTGACTCACAGCTGGGTAAAACTGTTGGATGGCTTTTCTCTCCCAGAAGCCTCCATTAGTACATTCCAGTACCAAGAAAGCCAGCCTCAGGGTGATGCTTTATTTTAATTAATCAGTCAGATTCCACTGGTCCGCACTGGCTGCTAGGTGTCTGTCATGTGCCAAGCAGTGGGAAAGACTGACATGGAATCCATGAAGTCTGCATGGGACTAACTAGGTGTATATGTTATAGTTGTGTAGCTTGGTCCTCTTGTGTGATTCCTAACAGTGGAAGCAGAGGCTGTCTCTGACTCTTTTACTAGATTTTGGGTCCCTACTCCTAATACTGGGTCACCTTGCCCAGCCTCAATACATGGAGAGGTGCTTAGTCTTACTGCAACTTGATATGCCATGTTTTGTTGATCTTCATGGGAGACCTGCCCTTCCCTAAACAGAAACAGAGGAGGAGTGGATTGGTGGATGGGAACAGATGGGGGTGGGAGGGAGGTTTGGGAGTAGAGGAGAGAGGGAAAACTGGCAGGAATGTAAAAGAAAGAAAGAAAGCCAATAGGGGAGAGACTTTAGTCACTGCCAATATGGTTTCTCCATGTTCTATGACTGAAGTATGTTATGTCTTCAGCATTAATGTCTTAACAAGTGCTGAGGGTCAATCAAAACAAATGGCAAGAGACTGTTCTGTTTGGGGGATTTCCAGGATGCCCTTACCCAACACTTGAGAAGAGGTATTCCCAAACCTGACACAAAGGAAAATCTTGAACAACCAGTATGTAAGAAGTCAGGAATCAAATGAAAATGAAAGCATATCTATTAGAACCTCCAAGAAACAACAAAATCAGTTCTAAGAGGAAGTTCTAAACACTCAAATAAAGTAAAAGATATTGCAAATAAATAATTAATGATTCACCTGAAGGTCTTGAAAACACAAGAAGCCAAATCCAAAAGCAGTACATAGAAAGAATCATGAAGATCAGCGCAAAGATAAACAAAATTGGGACTTATAGAGTAATATGGAGAATCAATGACAAAGAGTTGATTCTTTGGGGAAAAAAAAAGTAAGACTAACAAGTCCCTGAACAAACTAACCAAAAAGAAGAGAGGAGACACAAAGTAATCAGATTAGAGAAGAATAAGGACATGTCGAAGAAATTACCAGTAAAATCCAGAGGACCATTACAGTGTACTTTGAAAACGGATGTTTTAAAAAACTGGAAACTCTTTGAAGACACGGATCAATCCCTAGACACAAAATTAAATAAGGATGATATAAACAGTGTAAACAGATCTAAATCAGCCAGTGAGGTTGGAGGAGGAAAAGAGTTCCCCAGTGAAGAAAAGGCCAGGGCCAGATGACCTCCCTGCTCAAACGCACCAGACGTTTAAAGAAGCTGTAATAACAATGCACCTTAAACTGATCCATAAACCACAGCAAAAATAAATTGAAGAACACCACTAAATTGATTGCTATAAAGACAGAATTACCTTGAAACAAAATGGAATCAGAACACACACACACACACACACACACACACTAAATAAATAAATAAATAAATAAATAAATAAATAAATAAATAAATAAAAATTACATATCACAACTTCTAAAACAATATGTTGTGATCTTGTGTGGGATCATATAAAATTTAGCAGTAGTAAAAACTTTCTGAATGTGCAGTGACAAAGAATTCTTTTATTTTTATTTTTACATTGTTGATTTTTTCCTTTTTATTTGTTCTTCTCTCATAGAAAACGTCCCCTCCCTCCTTTCCTCTCAGCACCCTCCTCCCCACCACTTCCCCCAGATCCACTCCTCTTCCTATCCCTTCAGAAAAGGCCGGCCCTCCCAGGGATATCAACCAAGCATGGCATATCAAGTTATAACACTCAGCACATCCCCTTATATTAGGGCTCGATGAGGCAACCCAGTAGGAGGAAAATGGTTCCCAAAGCAGGCAAAGAAAGGTCAGGGACAGCCCCAGCTCCTGCTCTTAATAGTCCCACAAGAACACCAAGCTCTACAACCATAACATATATGCAGAGACCCATGCAGGCTCTCTGATTGTTGGCTCAGTCTCTCTGAGCCCTGTGAGCCCTGGTTAGTTGGTTCTGTGGGTTCTCTTGTGATGTCCTTGAACCCTCTGGCTCCTAGAATCCTCTCTTATCATCTTCCTCATGATTCCAGGGGCTCTGCCTAATATTTGGCAGTGGGTTTCTGCATCTGCTCCCAACAGTTGCTGGACAAAGTCTCTCTGATGATGATTAGACAAAACATTAATTCTAAATCAAATATGTAATGAGACTGAGAAGCTTCCAGCACCAGTCACATGACCTTACTGCATCCTTGATACTGAGCACACACGCACGCACACAAACACACTGTCAGCCATTTCACCACACACCAATGAGTGCTTCTGTAGACGAAATTTCTAAGCAGTCTTATTAAATAAAAAAACGCACATGCCTTTAATCCTAGCACTCGGGAGGCAGAGCCAAGTGGATCTCTGTGAGTTCGAGACCAGCCTGGGGCTGCCGAGTGAGTTCCAGGAAAGGCACAAAACTACACAGAAAAACCCTGTCTCAAAAATCCAAAAACAAAAAACAAAACAAAACCAAAACAAAAAAACCACAGAGTCAGAAATAGTGGTGAAAATCTGACAGAGATCAGAGGAATCATAACAGCCACCAGCCAATTACCTCACCACAGGAAGCTTCTAAAGTATGAGCTACTTCCTGTCTTACCCGCGCCTTTGTTGCCTTGATGTTCTGCCCTCTCGTTGGCTATCTTAGCCCGGCTACCTCACCAGCCTATCTGTACAGACCTCCAGGTCTCTATGGTTGGTAATGGGATTAAAGGCGTGTGTCACCACGCTTAGCTCTGTTCCCTAGTATGGCCTTGAACACACAGAGATCCAGATTAAGGGCATGTGCTAACATTGCATGACTTCTGTTTTACCAATACTGGCTGACCTTTATCCTCTGGTCCTCAGATAAATTTTATTGGGGGACACAGATAAATTATCACCACATGCTTCCAAGAGCACCTTGGAGCAGATTCAAGATGCAATCATCTATGATTCTGTGAGCTGCAGTGTATTTACTACACATACAATTTTCTGCTATTATAAAACAATGGTTTAACTGTGAAAAACAAAGACTTTTAATGTTTTCTTGCCTTCATTCCTCAGCATGTAAAAATCAACATAGCACATATTGGATTGGATTGTGCTGGATATTTGATTTTGGAAATCTTTCTATTTAAATTGGTGACTTCCTTTCACTAACTAAAAAAAAAAAATCATTCAATAAAATTTGGCTTGAAATTGAAGCAGAATTTCTATTGCTGAAATTTCTGTAAATATACTTTTATCATTTTGTGCTATATATCTAGACAATGGAGTATTCACAACATTGGTGATTAATAAATAAAAATATATATCAACTCTAGAAAATGTTGATGTTTTACATCCTCCAATACCAATAAACATTTAATTCTTTAAGTAAAAATGAACCTGCATCTTAATATCATTAGTATGCAAATTCACTTTTATCTTTAAAAATGATAAAATTATATTTATACCAAAAATCATCTTAAAGTTCTTTATGACTTATCAGTAAATACTTTTTATATGTCTATTTTACAAATCTATATATTTGTGATTGCATAAAACTTTCTTGAGCAAAAGAAAGTTGGAAGTGAAAAAAGCATAAGAAGCCTTTACAAAGACTAGTTACCTAGGTAAACATCCCTGCTGTTTTAAGTTACACTTTATAAGGCATGAAAGAGAGAACAGAGACAAGAGGCTTTCATGGTCTATAGTCCAGATAAAATGATGCTGTAGAACCGCAGTTCTCAACCTGAGGGCCGCATATAGATATCTGCATTGCAATTCATAACAGTAGTAAATTTATAGTTATGAAATAGCAACAAAATGCTTCTATGGCTGTAGGTCACCACAACATGAGGAACTAACTGTATTAAAGGGTCACAGCACTTTAAAGGGTTGAAAACCCCTGTTGTAGGACTTTTCATGGCAGTATAGATTGCAAGATACAGTGTGTACAGGATATAACATGGCTATGGAATGAAAGAACTGCCTGGAAACTGGATGTGAAAAAGGGAAAATTTGAGAGTAATTGACATGTATAGAGGGTTAAAAAATCTCATCATTGGCAGAGATTGGGGATTCTGGGGTAAGGTACAAGTATTTTGGGTAGAATATGAAGGATCCATTTGTGGCCATTTTAATGTTATGTGTGGCTAGGCCTTAAATTGTGTCCCCAGTGCATCATATGAGTGTCTGTCACCCTGTGTCACCTTTTGATACTGTAGATTTCCCAGGGTTGTCTTGTTGATTAGTGCAGTCTGTTGGGTGATATTTAGGTCACGAGAAAGAGCATTTTTCTGTCTTCATGAATATATCGATGCTAACTGTGACTCAGGTGGGCTCAGCTGTAGTTAAGGCTAATGTTATGGAAGGCCCCAAAGATGAACCTTAGCAGCTTCCACTGAGTTCTCACTCTGTAGGTACACAGAACATAAGAGATGCGAGGCACAACTACCAACACCTACTTTTCAAAGAATGCGTCAGCCATCTGCAGGGCATCACAGAGTTCTCACTTATCCTGTCCAGTGGAGCCACTTGGGCAGGCCCGCCCCAGGGTCCAAGAACTGTAGCATCACAGGGAAAGGCTGGGGCTGGAGAGAAGGCTCTGTGGTTAAGAGCACTTTTTGCTCTCGCAGTGCATCCTGATTTGGTTCCCAGTATCCGTATGTCATCTCTCAACAGCCTGTAATTTCAGTTCCAAGGGATCTGATCCCCTCTTTTGGATTCCAAGTACACCAAGTGTGCACATGGCACATAAATATAGATGCAGCCAAATGCTCATACACATTAAAATTAAAATTAAATTATTATTTAAAAAAGAGATAAAAGATATAGGCCCCGAAGTCCACACTTCCTTGACGCACTTCCTACAGCTGGACCCCGCTATCTAAAGTTTCCAGACCCCCTCCCCTAAAATAGTGCCCTCTGCTTGGAACCAAGCTTTTGATACATGGAGGGGGAGGGGAGCACTTCATAGCCACACAATGACAGACAGTAATGTGCTTCAACTCCTCAGGGTTCTATGATAATTTCCCTCTCCAGATGTTAACAATTTAGAAAGCAGAATCATTATCTTCTAATTACCCCCTAACTTATTACCAGAAAGCATTACCTCAACCATGAGAATAGGAAATAAAAAGAAGTAAATAAACACAGGAGAGAAATCAATATTTAACCTGAATGATAATTTTTTTGGCATGCCTTGTCCAAATGACAAATGTTTTATGTGTGCCTGGTGTAATTCAATTAGTTTTTGTTTACTGGAAATACTGCACTAGAAACAAAGCTCTGTAATGCACAGTATGCTAAATGCCTTAGCCAGGCATGGTGTCTTCCAAACCCAATCCTTGGAAGGCTGACTAAAGACTCAGATCTAGCCTGTACTGCATAGCAAATCTCCATCTCAAAAATTAAAAATCCTCCTTTACTTTTACTTTTAAAATAGACTTTATTACATTATCACAGGGCTTTTAGGTTTAGAAGATTATCATAAACCTAAAAGATTAGGAGTTACTTATGTATTTTTGCATGACTTTTTTTTTTTTTGCATGTACTTAGAGTCCACATATGAGAGACAACAATCCATATTTGTGTCCCCAAGACAGGCTTATTTATTTAACATGTTGATCTCCAGTTCCATCCATTTTTCTGCAAGTAATATAATTTTTTATTCATTGCCAAGTAAGACACCATTGTGTTTATGTACCATATCTTCTTATCCACACATCAGCTGAGAGGCATCTACACTGACTCCATAACTTAGCTTTTATGAACAGTGTCACGATACACAGGAAGTGCAGGTATCTCTGTTAAACACTGGCATAAATTCCTTTATATGTATACCCAGAAGTAAAATAGCTGGATTATATGGTAATTCTGTTTTAAGTTCTCTGTACTGATTTCCTTGGTGTTTTCACATTCTGGTTTGGGTGAATGAAATATCAATGCAGTTTTGATTTGCTTTTCATGACCACTATATAAAGATTTTTTTCCATATATTTATTTGCTAGCCATTTGTACAACTTCAGAGAGTCATTTGTTTAATTCATTTGTCAATTTATTGATTGAAAGATTGGTTCTTTGAAGTTTAATTATTTTCACTGCCCATACATTCTAGATATTAATATTCCATTGAATGAATTTCTGGAAAAGCTTTTCTCCCATTCTATATCTGTGTCTTCACTCTGTTGCTTCCTTTGCTGTGAAGATTTCTAATTTGATGCAATTCCCCTTATCAAAATTCTAAAATCACCTTTAAATGTTAGACAAATTATTGATTTATAGTTTACTATCTGTGCCTGCTAGGGGATGTCTTTCTGTATGCTATGAATATATGTTGTTCTCATTGGTTAATAAATAAGCTGCTTTGGTCTATGGCAAGGCAGCTTAGAGGCAGACAGGAAATCCAAGGAGAGAGACAGGAAGGAGAAAGGAAGAGTCTAGAGAGACACCAGCTGCCACAGCAGAAGGAACAGCAAAATGCCAGCAGACCAGTAAAGCCACAGAAAACATGGCAAAACATATATTAATAGAAATGGGTTAATTAAAGATATAAGAGCTAGCTAGCAAGAGGCCTGCCATATACCATACAGTCTGTAAATAATAAAAAGCCTCTGTGTGTACACTTCGGTCCAAGCAGCTGCAGGACCATGGGTGAGAGAGATTTGTCTGTACTGCAGGGGGCCGAGTGGGACCCGAGAAGTTTATGACTACATGTGCCCTATTGTCAATGTTCTATTTCTTTAAATATATGTGTATATGCATACATAGATCTGTCTCCCATTACAACTGCCTATAATCAAGCCCTCGAGTTTCAGGTCTGTTTGGAGAGACTATTCCTTCTGTGTGAGGTCTTGCATGCAGTGATGGCCAAATGGGTCAGCTTGTAGGACACCTCTAAAGCTGCAGAAATTAAACTTCTAAAGATATAACTATGAAAGCAAAAGGAAAAGGAACCAACATTCAAGAAACAAAGGAGGCTTCTCCATGTGAGCTGAGATTACTAGTCATCTTCTCCACCAGGGAACCTGCCAAGTCTTATAGTGAGAGCTAGAAACTGGGCTGACTTTGGCAGGAGGGCTCAATTAAGGCAGCAAGAAGGCAGTTTTTGGTAAATGTGTAGGCTGATGGAACAACTTTGAATTTGCAGCTCATGCTGCAAGTGCATCTTTGTTTTTGTTCACAGAACATCTGCTGAGTTTTGTGAGTGGGGAGGCTTGGATGCTAGGCCAGATGAACTATGTTTCTTCTCATATGTTCGGGTAGACTGACAGGCTAAGAGAGCCTTCTAGATCCCCACTTGTCTATACCCATTCCCTTGTATAATTCCATCCCTGGAGCATAAAAAAGGATTCTCCCTTGCTTCTAGCAATGGGTTATGGCAAAGGATAAAGGGCATCACCAAAGTGGGCACCTTTAGAAGCTGCTGTTGCTACAAATCTTTGACTCCTCAACTGAGACAGTAAGATGAAAACCTGGTGTGCCCTCTTGTTTGTTGTCTGTCTCCTCTATGTTGATGCATCTGCTTATCTCTGTGTAGGGGACAGTGCCTGTCTAAACCTGTTTTATTCCCCCTAGAGGCTGAAGGCACAAAAGTAATTCATTATCCTAAATCTAAAGTCACCTTGGATTCCAGAAACATCCTAGCTTTGCAGGGTAGAGCAGGCCCCAGATGAGGACAATGATCAATGAAAACACTGTACCCTGAGGCAGAAGTCATCATCTCCAGGGAATCAGATCCATCCTCTCATGCGACAGCAATGGCACAGGCTTCCTTGGAGCACCTCGCAGAACCAGGGCTGAGACAACGATCAACCAGAGCACAGCTTCTCTAGGACTACATAGTTACGCAGACCTCTTGTCCCTGTGTAGTTCTTCAAACCTAAATTTCATGTCAGTAACCCAAAGACAGACTTAGGGACCACTAAACATCTTTGTGTGTTCTTCCCATTGCAGCCATATTGTAAATCTTTCCTCTTTGCTTTGCACCATTACTCAGACCCTTTTTAAGTGTGTCAAGAAGAAGTGAATGAACTTAGCTTACTGGGGCTGCCAGACTCTGGACTTTAGGCAATTGATTTTAAAACTTAAGTTATGACAACACCTATGATTATGTTACAGTCGATCATACTCCCTCTCTGGTGAGGAGACTCCTCCCTTAATAACTTGGAAGAAGTGAGGGAACTCAGTAACAAATCAGTGATGTCAGCACAATATTTTCCTCATTACTTTTAAATACTAGCACTATAAAAAAAAAAAAGACAGTGCTAGTCTAAAAATAGAATAGTAAAACTAGAGGAATAGAATAGGTGTCAGAAATGAACTCACACAACTTGCACCATTTAATTTTTGATAAAGGTGTCGAAATAACATGCTTCTTCAGTAAAACATGCTGGAAACTAAACACCCACAGGTGGAAACTAGATCCCTATATCTCACCCATCCTATCAAATAACCAATTCAAAATGAATCAATACCCTTTAATACAAGACCTGAAATTCTGAGACTGCTAGAGGAAAAGAAAGAGTAAAAACTTTGAGATAGAATCACAGGCGAGGAGTTTATAAAAACAACTCCAGGAATTTAGGAAGTCATTCCAACAACTGTCAAATGGGATTTCCCAAAATCAAAAGCCTCAGCACAGCAAAGGAAACAGATGTCAAACTGGAGAGCCTAAGATTGGGGGGGGGGAATCATTTCTAGATACACAACTGATAGTGCTGATAGTGTATTAACACTTAGCACACACAAAGAACTTAAAGATTGGAAACTAAAATAACATACACTATTTAAATCAATAGATTGGCTAGAGCAATGAACAAATATTTATCAACAAATAAAATGTGACTGGCTTATACGTAGACAAAAAGAATAACAATTCTTAACCATTAGGGCAATACAAATCAAAGATTATTTGGGATTCCATTTCACCTTAGTCGGGATGATTGGCACTAAAAAGCAAGACAAGCATCAAATGAAACCACATTGGAAATCAGTATGACACTTCCTCATGTAATCTTGGCACTTAGGAAACCGAGGCAGAGGGGATTGGTATGAATCTGGGGCATACAGTGAGTTCCAGCCAGCATGTGCTATGGAATAAGAGTCTAATACATACATCTATACATACACACATATATTATAGTCTAATATATGTTATATAGTATAGTCTAATATGTACAATACATTACATATATGCTATACACACACACACACACACACACACACACACACACTGAATGTTCTGGCTACAATTCTTAGAAATATTATTCTAAAAATCTAAGTCAGTATACTGCAAAGACAACTAATCATCGATGTTTATTATGACACTATTCACAATAGCCAAGCTGTGCAATAAAAATATGAGTGGTTAAAGAAAATGTAGCATATATTCACAGTAGAGTTTTATTCAGCCACAAAGAGCAAAATGAGACATTTGCAGGAAAAATGAATGAAATTAGAGTATCATATATATTATATTGTTTATTTTCTTTCATTTGTGAAAGATAAAGAACACTGATGGGGTCAGAAAAAGGAAGTGAATGCATGTTGTCAAAGTATACAATAGACTTGAACAAAACATTATGAAGCATCACTGTTTACAACAAATATACTCTATTTAAGTACTCATTTTAAATAATACAATTTTTAAACTTGTTTCAAAAAACAATGAATAAAATATGATATTGTAAAATAAACAAAAGTGATCATTCCAGTAGATTATTTGGATGTCCAACAGCCTCTTGGGGTCAAGCAGCAACACTGGTATTGATTGCCCTTTGTCCAGCTGGACTTTCTTTCTTGGATATGTACCATTGAGACTGAGTTATGACTCATTCATGGTTTGGGAGAGAAATGAGAATAGAAAATATGTTAACATTTCAATTAACAGATACATAACCTAAAAAAGGAATTGTCAAACAAGTTAATAGTATTCTGAATGTAGCAAAGGAGAGGAATAATGAAATTGTTTAAGAAAAATCAGTGAAAATTTTATTAAAACTTAAATACAAAGAGAAAAAATGGAAGAAAAGAGTACAAAAATATGTATGGTACACACACACACGGTGTGGGGTCCAATTAATAAATGGGCCAATGAGCTGAAATGGCAACTCTCAAAAAAAGAAATACTATTGGCCAATAAATATTTTTTCATCAGGTAAATACAAATTAAAACCAACCTGATATCCTAGCACAGTGAGAACCACAAATCCCACAAGGACTCAGGGAAAGAAGAACACGTGTTCAATGCTGGAGGGAGCGCAACTGGTGCACCCACTGTGGAAATCAGGGTTGAGGCTGCTCAAAAGAACCAGAAATAGAACTTCTGTATGACTCATCTTTACCATTCCTGAACATATAGCAAAGAAGTTTATACCCTACGACAGCAACACTTGTACATCCCTGTGTATTGATCTTCTTTTTTTTTACAAAGCAGAGAATGAAACCATTTAAAAAGAAAACTGATGACAGATTACACCGAAAGAACATAAAATTGAGAGCTTCTCTAAACTGACACAAAAATTAAGATCAACCTAAAACTCAAAAGATTGAAAAGCTCCAAGCATGAGGGCCAACATTTGTAATTCCCACACTGAGAAGGATGCAACAGAAAGATTCCAAGTTCTAGCCCAGCTTGTGATACAAAACAAAACCCTGTCTCAAATTATACAAATTAAAACAATGTGGATAATTCCTCTAGGTAAAGAACCAAGACATGCTGCACTGCTCTTGAGGGTGGAGGAAATAAAGAATGGGCTATACAAGAAGAAAGTTGTTGTAAATAATAACCATGTAAATAGTTTAGAAACAAAGGTAGTACACTGTCAAGGGGGGTTTCTTTCCTATCTTGTTAAGAATATATTTATGTAAATGTATGTTTATACATACACATACACACATATATATCAAATAGTCGATATCATAAAACATTAATTGAGCTAATACCACTATTGAAAAGTTAACACTATAATATTTAAGTAGTATAGTATTAAAATAGCAATTCCTCAAGAGACTTTGCCACCTATTCTAAGGGAAAGATTACTGCAGTTTTATTTATACATAAGGTAGTTACATCATGTTAGGCAATATTATGACCCTTTACTGTCTTCATTTGGAAATTAGGCATAGCATAAGGAGATGTGGTTGGGTTTCAGTTTGAAAAGAGATGGAATTATAATGGTTGGTCTTGTCAGCTTGAATGGATTTAGGATCGCTGAGGAGACACAGCACTGGACTTTTCTGTAAGGACACTATCAGAGAGGATTTAATGGGGGAAATCCATGCTCAAAGATGGTGGCACCTTCCATGGGGCTGCCCATATATAAAGTGATTTGAGGAAAGCACATACATGTGCCTGATTTTTTTCTTCCTGAACCAATCCATCTGTGTCTGGTGCTGTGACCCTCCACTGCCAGACTCCAGCTTCTTTGGCCTCTTCTTGTAGAGTCACCACCAGTGGCTATTCAAGGCTCTTTCAGATTAGAAATGCTTACGTGCCCAGCTTCTTGACCTAACCAGCTAGTGGGTACTCTGCCTCTCCAGCATGAAGACTGCTATTATAGGATTATCCAGACTCTATTGTGTTCTAATAATGTTTGATTCATTTGATTTTTCTTTGCACTTCAATAAAAATGCATAGATAAAGCATGCATTTTGATACTCTGTTGTTAGGCACATGCACCAATTGGTTTCATTTTTTTTTTTGAAGTATTTATCACTTCAGCATTATGCAACGTCTTCTTTATCCCTGAGAATTATCCTTACTCTAAAACTAATATGCCTAATCATTATTTTTTAGATTAGTATGAGCATGTCTTTCTCTATTCCTTTATTTTTAGTCTATATATGCCTTTATATTTCAAATTAATTTATTGTAGAAAACATATAATTGAGTATTTTCTGTTGACTCTGAACAAAAAAGACATGGGTCTTTTAGCTGACATATTTATACCATTAACATTTAATGTAATTATTAGTACCTTGGATTAATATTTTTTTGTGTTTGTTACTTCTACTATTTGGACATTTGTCTATGTTCCTATTTTGTTCTTCTATATTTTTGTTTTGCTTTGTTTTTTTGAGACAGGGTTCCTCTATGTAATTTTGGTGCCTGTTCTGGATCTCACTCTATAGACCAGGCTGGCCTCAAACTCACAGAGATCTGCCTGGCTCTGCCTCCCAAGTGCTAGGATTAAAGGCATGTGCCACCTCCACCCAGCCTTCTATATTTTTTTCTGTCTTTCATGGTTTTAATCAAAGAATATCATCCCATGTTTTTTTTTCAGAGCTTTGTTTACTGAGCGGCTACCCTCATATTTGTAACTATCTCTCTCCAACACACATCAGCTTCCTATCCAGCTCCTGGCAGACCTGCAGACCTCCATTTCTGAGCCTCACTGTTTTCTTGATCTCTAATTCAGAAAGCACAATTTTCTCTGTTTTTCCCTCTTCCAGTTACCTCCTGCTGAGATCTCCAGCTTTCATGCCCTGTGGTTTTTGTTTACAAATTTCAATAAAAAAAAATTTCTTGGTTTTCCTTCTAGGCCTGCTTTTAAATTCTTTTCTATAAGAGATCAAGAATCTACAAAAGTGAGCCCATGTTCCCCCAGTAACAATCATTATACCATTGTACAGGTAGTGCAGACACTTAAAAAAAAAAAAACCTAATATTCCTAATGATTCCCTTCTGCCCTTTGTATCACTGTCATTAATTCAACACATGCATAATACTATATGCATAATTAAGATACTATTTATAGTCTGGTTTTGAACAAATTAACGTCTTTCCTACTGACTGAGAATTGGAAAGTGTAATTTTTCTCTCATTTGTTTATTATCTGACACCTTCCACCTTTTATGCATAATAAGCATGACTTCCTATCCCATATTAATTTCCTTGTCTCTGAAGGACACATTTGATCATTTAATTTGAACTCAGGTCTACTGACAACAAAGCTGTCAGTTTTTCTTTGCTGGGGAATTTCCATGTTTTCTTCATATCTAAAGACATCCGTCCAGGGTGCAGAATTCTAGGCTGAAGTATTCTTGCAATGGTTGAAAGCTTCTTGCTATAACATGACTTCTGAGCATGAGTCAAACAAATTCTTATCCTTGCTGTTCTATATGTATTTCCTCAACACTGGGTATTTATAAGATCTTCCCTTTAACTCTTATTATTCTAAAATTATGATAGTTCCAACATGACTCACCTAAATAGAGTACTTCTGTTTTTGTTTCTGTTTGCAAGTTTGCTTGGCAGCCTTGCGTGCCTGTGTCTTTGTTCTCTGAAGTCTGTCCTCAGCCACTGTTCCTTCAGATGCTGCTTCTGTGTTTCTCCCTCTTCTCCCTAGCCTGGTACTCTCAATGGAAGACCGTTACACGTTTTGCACTGTCTCAAAGTCCTTGCATAGTCTTCTCTGTTGGTGAGGGGAAGGTTATCAGTTCCTGTCTTGGAAACTTATACTCTGGTATTTAAGCTTGGGGACTCTTCTCACCTACATATAGCCTATTAAATATTCTATCAAAAGAATTCTCCACTTGTGTTATAGTCCTCTTTTTCTCTCCAGTGTTTCCTAAGCATTTCCAACGCACATTTACATTGTCCAATCTGTCTTATATACTGTTTATCTTGCTTTATGCATAGTGTAATATTCATCTTTTCAAAAAGCTATATCTTCATTGAAGTCAATGCTCCTGCTGTCTAAAGCTCTGCTGTGGTGCTTGCTTAATCTTTTCAAATTATGATTTTCATTTTTGAAACTTTTTGTTTAATCTTTTATTACAACCTGGAAATTTTTGTTGAAAGATAGACATGATGCCCTGGGTAAAGGGAATAGTAAAAGGCCCTATCAGTTTCTTGTTGTTGTGATAAAACACCCTGACAGAAGCAGCTTAGACAGAAAGGAATTTGCTTTAGCTCACAATTCTGTGATAGAAAAGTCGGGGTGGCCAGGGCTTGAGGTACACACGGATGAACACTGTGAGAACTAGATTGGCCTCCTGAAGTCAAAAGCCAGGAATTAGAAGGCCTCCTCAGTGCGGAGTGTCTCTAATCCTTGTGCACACCAAGCCTCCAGAAGGCTCACCAACGGTGAGGGAGGCGTCTGGTGATTTGCTGCGGCCAGTTGTGGCAGGCTGATCTGTTTAGTTTTGGCTGCAGGCTTTGCCTTGTGACTTCACTTCTCTGCTGGATCTAAGACAGAGGCATTCAGTCTGTTCTCCACTCTACTTGTTCTCAGAATGGAACAGTGCCTCTAAGCTCTGCCCACACTGTGCCAGAAACTCAAAGAACTGACCCATGGATTCAAATGTAATATGTTGCTTTTCATATGTAAACTGTGCCTGGTAATATCCAGACTGCCAATCCCTGCTTTACATAATACAGTTTTGAAGAGAACCAAGGTGAATATTAAATTAATGACAATTTGAACTATTGTAATTTAAATACATTGCATAGGCAGAAACCTTGGGTAGAGATTTTTCGTTAAAATATAAAGACATAAGAAAGCCTGTTAAAATGTCACACCTCTCAGAGGGTTCCTGTAAGGCTGCAGTGCTGGCTTTTCCATCACTGTGCAAGATGCAGGGACATCCCAGGACCCCCGTGCTTAGTCCCAAAGTTCCCCCTTTTCTGGTTAATCCCTTCCTTAGTCTGGCTCCTCTGACAGGAAGGAGGAGGAGAGGAAGGAGGAGGAGGAGGAGGAGGAGGAGGAGGAAACCACTGAGTAAAAATCAAGCTATTTGTGGAGACCTAGAAGGGACCAATTCCCTTATCCCCTCTTTCCACCATCCAACCCAGGGTGCTCCCCTAAAATACAAATGTCACCTCCCCAAAAAATGGAGGAGAAAAGAACATAAAACCCAAGCAAACATTATTTTTTTTAAAGATTTAACTTTGAATATAAATATAGGTTTTTTTCCCTCCCTACATTTATCCTAAACCTTCTAAAGACTTTAAGGAACATTTTATCATAAAACAAAATTCTCTTTTCCCATAATAAATTACCTAATAAAAAGCATTTTTTTTTCATATTAGCTCAGGTTCTTTTCTACATAGGTACAGTAATGAACACCTTTATTTAAATAGAATATTAAATGATAAAGAGCTGCCTTTATCCTTTTTGCTATTTTTATTTCCTTTCCCTCCCTCTCAGGCTCTTGCTTTCTCCCCTATTTTGTGGCTCACGCTGAGTTTTGCACTTGTTTCTAGGAAAGGCTCACTCAGCAAGGGTGGGATTGGATTTGTGGAGCTGCTACGATAACCCTTGCCTTTGTGGGTATAGCTGTGTAGCTTGGTCTCTTGTGGGGCTCCTAACAGTGAGAGCAGGGGGTGTCTCTGACTCTGTTACCTGCATTTGAGACCCTTTTCCTCCTATTGGGTTGCCTCACCCAGCCTTAATAGGAGGGGAGGTGCTTAGTCTTACCACAACTTGATGTGCCATGGCTGATTGATATCCATGGGGAGGCCCGCCCTTTCCTGAAGAGAAAGGAAAAGGAGTGGACAGGGTGGGAGAGGGATAGTAGGAGAGAGGGACTGGGAGCAGAGGAGGGAGGAAGGGGAAACTGGGATGGGGCTGAAAATAAATTAGCTAATTAATTAATTATATGAAAAAGAAGAAGTAGAGCTAGGCATCAACAGACAGACATCCCTCCTTCCCAACCCCTCCCATCCCCTGCCCATGGACAATCCAAGATGCCCATTGGTTTGGTTTCTATTGTAGAGACATCTCAAGATGGCTCACATTGGTGGAAGGAGGGACGCTGCCACAGGCCAGTTTTCTGGTGGGAGTCATCTAAAGGGGAAATCTGAGGACAGGCAAGTTACCTCACAACAAACAAACAAGAGGTGGGATCAGAGAGGTTTAAAGAAAGAGAATGCGACAAAATAACAATTCAAATTTACTTCATATAATCCTAGGAAGGAGAAAATAAATTACTAATTAATTAGTAGATGACTTAAAGTTTAGCAGTAGCGTTGTAGACTTCTAAACGCTCTATAGAAGTATGCAGGAATAAAAAGTAGAGGCCAGAGACTGAGGTACAGAGTCAGAGCAGGTTGCTAGCCAAACTGGTAGGTTCCAGTCTGCTAGGGTTGATTATGAGAACCCATGGGTTTTTTTAAGTGTGGAAGGAGTGCATGATGGACCCGGCCTTGGGGTCTTTGATAGGGTACATACACACTGGTCATCTGAAGCCAGGTGGGGCTGGGCCAGGGACTTGGCCATCCCTCTCTGCCTCTGTTGGAAAGTCCCTTTTCCTAAATGACCTATCCTCTCAGGAAGGATGAGAACATCTTAGTTCCAACCTTCCCAAGAGAGCTTCTTCCAGACTTGACTGATGATGTCTTTGAAGTTGCCTCAGTTTGCCTTGCTACAGATTGATTTTAAAGCCAGGAGTAGCCATTTCACCAACAGGGGTGCACACGCTTGTCACCTCAGGGCTCCTGTGACTGAGAGGTTAGTCTTTCATTTCTAGTCCCATCCAGCAACCCAGTAACCTTTGACCTCCATGCTACAGTCTACAGTGGGAATGGCAATCTCTAGTATTGTTTTCCTTCATACCTGTAGGATTTTTTTTTTTAGACACAGGGTCTCAGAGACTGGTAGTAAGAGGCACCCAGGAGGGAGTGAGCCCATGGGTCTGACAATGAGGCTGTGTGCTACCAAGTAGCCACCAAACTGGAGGAAGTATACTCACACTCCACCTAGAACAGATGCATGACACCAGATCAAAAGGAGTCTTGTTGGGGAGTTGGTGACATGGCAGGCATGCACTGTCAATTGCATTCCAGGAAACTCAGAGCAAGTGACATGAGACTACACACTGAATCCGGAGCAGTAGAATTCTTCAAGAATGCAGTGTGAGACCAACATGAGAACAAAATGCCTCCATCTTAGAAATAAGGCCTAAGCTTTCTCCATTTTAAGTATAGGCCTTGAGTTACTGGAACCAGTCAAACCAGATTCCAGAAATTAGCAAGTGCAAAGTACAGAGTCACAAGGTATTCATTCATTTGTTGATGACTGTTTAACCAAAGAATGTTCCAACCCTGGTTTCCAGGGTAACTGATCACAAAAATGTCCCCACCTGAAGGCAATCAATGAGAAATGGTGATGGGCAACCACCCCCTTAGAAGTAAGATTAAGCCATGATTTCTAGAAAGTCCCTAGAAGCGAGCCAATCAGATTGTACCAGTACTAGCACCCCTAACTGATGTAACCTTGTGGGTTTTGCCTTTAAAAACTGAGCTTGCAGAGGGGCAGGCACTTCCTCCAGCATCCACTGCATTGGATCTGTTGGACAAAGTCCTTGCCTAGGTTTGTATTGCTTTTGGATATCCCGAATTAAATCTTGCTTTTGCATTCTCACATGTTCTAGGCACCACAGCAGGAGAAACCCTTCAGGCTAGCAAGCAGCAAGGTGGGAACTGCTCAGAGTCATTCTGAAGAGGAAGCTAGACCATGGATCCCATCCGCTCACTGGACAGTAAAGGGTGACACAAGGGTCCTCATTACAGGATGCACGAGGGACCACCCAGATTTGTGACCAGTGTCTGAGGCTCCAACTATGAAGAACCATCCACTGACTAGCTCACATATGTAACCCATTCTCCCAAGAGGAGGTCATGAGACAAGGGTAGGACTGCTGAGGGCTGAAATAGACTTCCGGGAGCAGGGAAGGAATACCAGAAGTCCCAGACTCCAGATGCAATCCAGCAAAAGGGTAAACAATCAAGCTTGCATTTATAATCTATGCCCATCCACTTCTCCACCCTCCGCACTTATTCCTCCTTTAGTTAATCCTCCATGCCAGCCTAGCAGGCCAACTCTAGCCTGCCCTGTTCTAGTCCTGTTTCTCCATTCAACTCTTTCCTTTTTCATTTTCTCCTCCCAGACAACATAGGATGGGCAGATTTGTTGGACCCCTGTACCTTAGAAGACCAAGAATAGCAAAGGTTATTTGATTGTGCCTCTCTCAATGAACCTTCAGCAAGACTGCCTCACTCATTCTTTTTAGCCCCTATTCTACTGGTCCCTCTTCTATACACATTTCCTTCCTCCATTTGTTCCTGGCCACCCAGTAATAACCAATCCTCTTCCTGAGTTTTCTTTTCCACTCACATCAACAGTCATTAGTGCTTAGGTGTAGATAATATGATTGGTGTCCTTTCCTCTACTTACTGAAATAATTGTCATTTCAAGGTTTTATTTTTAATTTCATTACTGTGCTTTTATTGTAGGCCTCATTTAAAAAAAATTCAGCAACCTGAGAGTATTCAAAATTAACATAGGAAAATCACTAGCTATCCTACATAAAATAACAAGCACGCTGAGGAAGAATCAGGAAACAACTCATTCACAACTGCCTCGAAAAATCTCGGGATAAACATAAACAAAGAAATGAAATACCTACACAAGGAGAACATTAGAACACTCAGAAAAGAAACTGACGATAATCAAAGATGCAATGATTCCCCAGTGCTAGTGGACTGTGAGAACTAATAGGAAAATGGCTGTCTTACCAAGAGCAGTCTATAGAATCAGTAAAATCGCCACTAATAATATCCCAATGCCATTTTTCACAACAATAGAAAAAGCATTCTGAAAATTCATCTGGAAGCACAAAAGACCTCAGATAGCCTAATTAGCCATGAGCAAAAAGAATAAAACCAGTGGTAACACCATACTAGATTTCAAGTCATATTACAGAGCCATAGTAACAAAAACAGCATAGTATTAGCTTGATGGAAATGTAAATGTAGACCAACAAAAAAAAAGAAAGAAAAAACAGAATGAAAGATCTAGGTGCAAACCCACACAGCTACAGACACCTGTTTTTTTATAGAGACACCAGAAATGCACAATGAGAGAAGACAGCTTTAACAAATGGGAACAGGAAAATAGGATATCCATGTGAAGATGAATAAAATCAGAGTCAAATCAACCCCAAGTTGATCAAAGATCTCAACCTAAGATCAAAAGCTCTGGACAATTAGAGGAAAGAGTAAGGAAAATATTTCAAGATGTAGGTAGGTACTGGCATGTATAACAAATTCCCCCCAAGTGCCTGCCTTGAGGAGATTTCTATCATGGTGCAGAACAGATGCTATGAGCAGCTAAGGACACTAATCTGAGGGATATCAAATGAATCTAAGCACACTGAGTTCCTTAGTCCATTCACTTTATTCTTCTAAGTCAATTCTGTCTACCCATTTCAGCTCTGTCCTTACTTTCAGCTCCTCTCTTTTCCCAGTTTTCCTGTCCTTATCGTTTTTAGTAAGCTCCTATGCTTTTGACCTGATCTTTGTCCTCTGTTTCTTTGTCATCCATCTATAATCTTCATGGCTCCTTACCCTGGCCCTGATAAACTCTCCAAGAAATCTGCTTTTCCCTGTACTGACCCTCTGTCTTCCTCTCTTCTCTCTGGCCATGTGGTTCTGTGTCCCTGTTCCTGCCTTAACCTTCATTCTTTCTCTCCTCTCTCTTGCCATGCAGTTCTGAGTCTGCCTCTGGAATTCTGCTCCAGTCCTCACTGCACCTGGTTCTGCAAAAAGCCCTATTGTCCTCAGTCAGTCTCTCTGACATGCCCCTAGGCATGAAGGAAGGGGATGGTGTGAGCTTTATTTGCACAAGAAACAAATCTATGCATCTAGGAGTCTGTTTGTCTCCTAGGCTCAGCAGGGCAGTTAGTTACCTAGAAGTTAAGCTGGTCTGAGGGTCTGAGAAGTTTAGCTGTTGGTCAAAAGGTCTATGGTGTTTGGGCATGCAAGAATTTCATAGCAGAAGACAGCTGAAATATTAAAAAACTGGATAACACCAAATATTCCATAATAAATAGCTTGCCTTTTGACAGAGCCTTGGCAGGTCAAAGTATAGCTTTAATATACAGCTGAATCTCTAATATATTCTTGTGGCCCACAAGATATGTACTTTCCCAATAGGAACTAGTCATTCAGGAAATGGGGACAATAATCAGCATATGAAGCCTCATGAGATTAAAGTTTCTCTGTAGTAAACAGTTAATCAGAGAACATCTTGACTAGCTATACTCATGACAGATTAATAGCTAGAATATACAATAAACAAAAAACAAGAAAATAATATAACTAATAAGTGAAATGAACAGTTTACAAAAGATAGGATGTAAATGGCCAATAAACATAAGAATGATTATCCAAAGCATGCAGTGTTGTCACAGAAGGAGTCCACTTTCAACCTCTGACAGGCAACCAAAGTTTATATGGTTTTGGGAGTCACTTGGACTGCCCTGACCAGCCATTCAAAAGGCAGTTTCTTATGCCTGGTACTGGGTTTTTTTTAGTCTGTGGTTCATGTGGGGAGCATTGTCAGTTTCAGTGGCTTAACTTCTTTTAAGATTTTATACATACATATATAGGCATAGATAATACATATATACACATACATATATAAGGTGCATATACATGGTAAATATATATTACAGTTTTATATATATACACATGTATGGTAAATACATATTACAGTTTTAGATAAATTGAAACAATATTATCTGTGAGGGATTTATCAAACAACTTGGTGCTATTTGCCCCTTGCCCCTCTTTCCCCTTCTGTATTGACATCCTCAGTCGGAGTCCCCTCCACATTCTTCAGTTTCCCACTTCATATCACCTATATCCTGTTATCTCTCTCTCAGCATCCTGACACACACACCATGGTTCCTTTAGACTCTCCTGTTTTCTGTTGTTATTTCATATTGTAGACTCACATCTGAAGATTTAGAGCTAGGAGCACCAGATAAGAGAGAGCATGCAATGGTTGTCTTTTGGGGTCTGCATTGCCTCACTCAACATTAATCTTTTTTAGGCCTGTCTATCTGAAAATTGCACTTTACTTTTCCTCACAGCTGAGTAGCATTCCATTGTGTGCATGTAACCACGTTTTCATTATCTATCCATCTGTTGAAGGACATTTGGGTCGTTTCCATTTCCTGTTTATTATGAATTCGGTGGCACTGAACATTGCTGACAAGTATGTTGTGGGATATTTGTACACTGTGAAGATGTATTGCTGTGATTGGTATAATAAAAAGCTCAACAGCCAACAGCTAAGCAAGAGGTCTAGGTGTGACTTCTGGGCACAGAGAGGACACTGGGAAGAAAAGAGGCAGACACACAGAATAGGATAGAGGTAAAGGCCATGTGGTAAAATGTAGATTAATAAAAATATGAGTTAATTTAAGTTATAGGAACTAGTAGGACAAACCTAAGTTATGAGCTGAGCTTTAGTAATTAATAATAAGTCTCCATGTCATAATTTGGGAGCTGGCTGGTAGGACAGAGAAAGACTCATCACATAAGTACCTGTGGAGTAAGTTGTCAAGTCCTTTGGACATATGCCAAGGAGTGATACACTAAATCATATGATTGATTAGTTTTTAATTTTTTGAGGATTACCAGATTGGCTGTACCAATTTGCATTCCCACCAACAGTCCTGAGACACTGCTGGTGAAAAATATAAAGTAATCCAACTTCTATGGAAATCATATGAGGTTTTCTCAATAAACTAGAAACATATCTACCATGTGGCCTAGTCCTGAGGGTCACACAGAGGATTCCAAGGGGATGTAGCTGAGAGATTCTACCTGTTGAAGCTTATTGTAGCCTTTCAATAGCTAAGTTATAGAAGCAACCTCAGTGTCCAACAAGGAGGAGTTAAGAAAAATATTCTGTATATATACAATAGAATTTTTTCAGCCATAAAGAAGAATAAGGTCAAGTTGTCCACCAGAAAATTAATGTCTCTAGAAATAATCATATTATATGAATTAATCCAGTCCCAGAAAGACAAATGTCAATTTTTTTTCTCCTTTGTGGTTCCTACATTTGACATAGGTATGTAAAACCATGTGTGTACATAGAAGTGGAAGTATGTGAGGGAACAAAGGTGCCTAATATGAAAAGGGAGGGCTAATAAGAGTGGGATGATGGGAAACTCTGCTCATCATACAGCAAACACCTGTAAATGAAAAACAATCAAAGAATCGCCAGCCAGAAAATAATGAAAATCCAACATCAAACAGAACTGAATATTCCCAAAGGTAGAACATCTACGCAAAGTACCAATACTTTTTAGCTGGAGCCTCATCATAAAGCACCATTGTAAAGGCCTATTAGGAGAACAAATTGATATTAAGAATCCAACTAGTGAAATGAAAAGAAATCTCAAATCAATGCTTTGTGAGACTTGTGAAATAGAATAGATGCTTCCCCCAAATTGTTCCAATTTCTCTGGTTTCCTATGAGATATTTTCTTAAATGCTTTTGAAACCTTAGCTATTCACACTTTTATGCACAATTTGAGAAAAGGGGAGAGGAGTAACTTGTTTTCTGTCTGCCTTATCCAATTTTCTGTGTTCCCTTATTGTTAACGTTTGCTTTAATTAAGATGAAGGCGAGAACACTTTATCTCTTCCTTCCAAAGTAAGTTCCTTTAACAAAGGTCACAGTCTTCCAGCTGAGTACCATAGGAGACACACTGCTTTCTTCAGTTTGCAGGACACACGGATTCAACCTCTTTGCTTGCCTGCTGAGAACTACAGAGAACACAATGCATGCTCAATTTCGCAGAGCAAAGTAGTGATTCTGGCTTCCAAGGTGTTTGTACCTGCCACCAGGGTGGTCTATCCCAGAAGCTATACTTACAGTGCCAGAAAACATCTCCGGTAGTGGTAAAGAACTTCAGAGTTGGTTACCAAATTTAAATCTAAAAATTAAATAAAACAGACTTCAAGTAGGATTTCTGCTGGGCAAACTTCTTAACCATCTTGCCAGCTGGCTGTTGAATCTGAAAGGCTTCCTAAGCTGATGACCAATTTGCTGAGTGAGGAGGAACTGAACTTGACTACCAGTGGAAAACAGTCAAAGTGGTGATGCACTGAGGGAATTTTCCGGTCATCACCATGACCCCACTTTTCAGGACGGGGGATGAAAGGACAGAAGCATGCTCTATCACCACTTGAAAATCAAATACGCTTCTAGGAACGATCAGCAGCCCGGTCTTGTAGAACAGCACGCCACTTTTAATTCTTTAAATTTTAACTTTATGTGCATTTGTGTTTTGCCTGCATGTGTCTATGCACCATTAGCATGCCGCAGGAGGCAGAAGAAGAGAGTGTCAGATACCCAGGAACTGGAGTTACAGCAAGTTGTGAGCTGCCCTGTGGGTGCTGGGACTTGAAGAGTAGCAAGTACTCTTAACCTTCTCTTCAGCCCCTATTTTAACTGAGTTAAAAAACAAATGCGGGGCGGTGGTGGCGCACGCCTTTAATCCCAGCACTCAGGAGGCAGAGGCAGGCAGATCTTTGTGAGTTCAAGGCCAGCCTGGTCTACAGAGCAAGATCCAGGAAAGGCACAAAGCTACACAGAGAAACCCTGTCTCGAAGAAAAAAAAAAAAAAAGGAAAAAAAAAAAAAAAAGCCATAGCTGGCAGTGGTGGCACACGCCTTTAATCCTAGCACTCGGGAGGCAGAGTCAGGCAGATCTCTGTGAATTCGAGGCCAGCCTGGTCTACAGAGTGAGTTCCAGGAAAGGCACCAAAACTACACAGAGAAACCCTGTCTCTAAAAAACAAAACAATAACAACAAGCCATCATCAGAGTGAGAGAAAGAACAAGCAGGTTTTCTGACTCCTGCTCCCCTTGGTCCTTTAAATCAGAACAAAATGTATGTGAAAGCTTACAGGAGGAAATGGTCAGTAAGGTCAGAATCCCAAGTGGCACCTTCAATAGAGCGACTCTGGTGGTAGTGGGTCACAACAGCTGAGAGAGCTAGGGATAGAAATGTGCACTAGTGAAATCACAGTGAGGACACACACACTCCAAATTATCACCCTCTATGGAGGCATTATTTCCTACTAAGGAAAACCCAGGGGCTTGTTGGGAGATACTAATGCTCCTGCCTGGGTTTCTTGAGCCATTTCTTGTGCCCTTATATTAGGTGATCTTGTTACAGGCCATCTTTTACAAAACAACCCCACAATTCCTCTTCAAAGACAATTCAACTTCCATCACACTGTTAGAGAAGAATGACTCATTTCAGAGATGGCTTTCAAAATTATTCCCACATTGGTGAGGAGTGTTTCTTAAAAATTACACATTCTTAGGACTCACCCCAGGCCAGCTGGATCAGGATCTTTAACTTGGAAGAAAGATTTCTTTGCCATGTAGTCTGAGAGCAGTTGAGAACAACTTCTGACTCCCTGCCTGCCTTTAAATTCTGTCTCAAATGCTATAATTACTTTCTAATATGTCATTAAATGAAAGATTTAAATGTAACAGAACTACTTAAAACCTCCTACTTCTTATCCTGAAAAGTTTTTAAAGCTAACTTTCTTAGCGATTGGAGCTCAGAAAATATGTCTTAAATGTTTTAAATGTCTGCTTGGACAAAATTGTTAATAATGGAAGATAAATACATTTCAGAGATGTCTCTGATGTAGAGAGGAGTCCTGTCCTGTGGAGCTGGCCTTAAATCCAATCAGAAGTGGTGAGTTACTCCCACACGTTCATGCCAGTATGGTGTCAGTGTGTATATCTTGTCAGGTTGTTGGCCATTAGAGCTAGCAAGGTTCACAGTTCAGTAAGAATTTTGATTACTCAGCTTCTCCAGAAGCCCATACAAGCCTTCCATTACCATGACAGCTGGCTAGTAGAGAGGAAGTTTCCAAGTTAAAACCATTTGGAAGCTCCTTTTTGTAGGTGACCGTCTTTAATGGAGACCACAACTGGTCAACTTGCAAAGAATAAGTGACTGTGGAGTGCTTGTCCCCAAATAGGATATCTATATCACATCCTCTCATTTCAGTGCTCAGGAAATATATGGAAAAGGGAAAGTAAGATTTTTAAGAGTCAGAGGTTGGAGAGGAATGCTGAGAAACAGAGTTTTCTGTACATGAAGAGCCTGTTGCACTCATGAACTCACAGCAGCTGTGACCGCCTTCATAAGACCTACAGAAGATTGGGTTAATTAATATTCCACCATGGGCAGTGTGGGGCTCCCAACACACACCCCCTACTGGCAGCTGATGGTTGCTTGGGTAACTTCAGGGAAATTACCCCAGGTAGCTTGCGCATGTTCCTTTGGACAGTCTACACAGGTATCACTAATTGACCTTAGGGGGTTAAAAGAATAAGGTATGAAGCTGGGAGTGAATGTGATGGGGACAATGACAAACTTAATCAATGCATCAACTTACTGAAGTCCAAGGTCCTAACATATTCCCTGTGTATAAGGAACATATGTAAGTTTGTTTATATGTCAGCAATAAGAATGTAAATCCAAAATTAGTAAGAGGCAATGCCATTTACAATAGCAACAAATAATCAAAACACACAAATACAAATCTAAAAAAGTATAGCCAGGATGTGTATACTGAAAACTGGGAGAAGCAATGATGAGAGAAGGTAGAAAAATATGTCATGCCTATAAATAAAAAAACTCAAGGTTATTAACATGGCCATTCACCTCAAAATGATCTATGATTATAATAGAATTGCCCCCCAAATCCCAGCAATATTGGATGTAGCTATCAATAAATTGATTCTAAAATATATGAAAAGGCAAAGGAATTTTTTTGAAAACAGGCCAAAATTATCTGAAAAAAAGAAAAATATATATTGTACTCAGAATACCTGATTTCAAGGCACATTCTAAAGTTACAGTGATTAAGATGCTGTGTGGGGTGGGAGAGACAGCTCAGGAGTTAAGAGTGTTCGCTGCTCTCCAGGAGGACTGGAGTTCAAGTCCCAGAACCCATGTCACCATGCTGGGTGGTTCTTAACTGCCTGTAATTACAGCTCCAGGGTATCTGATGCCCTCTTCTGGCTTAGGCAAGGCCACGTGTGTACAACACACATAACAAATAAAAATAAAATTAAAACTTTCAAAAACAAAGACACTGTGGTATTAGTGAAAGAGTAGAAGAGTAAATGAACTGAACAGAAAATCAGGAATAAATTTAATAAAAATGCTGAGACAACACAAAGATCAGAAAATGTTGACAGAACAATTATATGTTCGTATACAAAGCAAAGTGTTGCAAGGTCCTAACGGCTCCCTCAGTGGAGGGGTGAGAGGGCGCAGCATCAATAACACAGATGCCAGGAGTCAGGTCTCAAGTCAGGTTGCAAACAACAAGCTCAATTTATTTACACCCTCCACTATGCCCAGGGAGGGGTCTGTTGAGTAGGCATCCGTTGATGTGACATGACTCCCCATCATTGCTCCAGGTCATTTCATGCCACCCCTCGGATGTCATTGTCAAGGCCCTCAGGCAGCCCCAGGTTGGCTCTCAGGAAGTATGTTATGCGCATGCTCTCATTACAGGTTTGGGCTGGCTGGCCCTCGGGCCTGTTAGGGTTGCATCATCCCACAGCAAAGATTTGAATTTATTTCTTTCTTGAAAAACACACCCATCCATGCATTGATATAAAGCATTTATATACACATGCAAAATTAATTCAAAATGAATCATAGGCTGAAGTATAAAAATCAAGTATCAGTCAATAAAGTTTCTGGGAAAATGAGCAGCATTCTTTTTGACTTTGAATAAACACAAACTTCTTATAGACAAAAGGTAAAGACTGATCAAATTATTAAAATGTTCTAAACTGGACTCACCTTTAAATCTTTGCTCCATTGGGAAAAAAGAATGCTAATGTTGAAATTTCATGTGGTACTTCATAAATGTGTACAATTTTTGTATGCTAATCGAAATAAATAAATCATTGTTTTTCAAGAAAAAGAGAGTTAATAAATAGTACAAAAGTTAAATCACAGCCTGATAGGAACTAGTTATCATAATAATTTATGTATCTGACTAAAAATGAAAAACAGTATTTTTAAAATTCAACAATATGAAAAAACAGAGTCAGGTAAAACTGCAGTGAGATGCTGCTATATATCTTCAATTTGGGAAGAGAGCCTGTCAATGCTATCAAATCCTGAACAGGATGCAAAAAAAACCTAGAATTTTCATGCACTGCTGTTTGTTTTTAAATGTATTTTTATTATTTATGCCTCTTTCTTTCTCTGTGGGGGATATATGTGTGTATACATATGCTCACATGTGTCCAGACATCAACAGAGGCCAGAATTGGACATCAGATCCCCTGAGCTGAAATTACAGGTGGGTGTACCTATATGGAGTTACCTAGATGGGTGCTGGGAACTGAAACTGTAGTCCTCTGCTAGAGCAGTAGATCCTCTTAACCACTGAGGCATCTCCGCTGGTTGAGAATTCTCGTGTGCTGTTAATGAGAATGCAACATGGTACAGCTGGTCTAGAAATGCTCTGGTAGTTCTCATGAGCATAATACTAACCACTTCGCTTAGTAACTATCAAGAGCCCTGTTTGTGGACTCTGCAGTTGACTGCATTGACCATAATGGGCTTAAAAATACAGCCGCGTGGGCTGTGTAATGACATATATGTAGCATCTAGTTATAGCTTGAAGTTTGAGTTCTAAGGGCAGTCCAAGGTGAGCGACATGCCTTATATCAAACAAGTCCCATACTTTAGAGATTGCTACTTCTAGGTGACCTCCTTAATGCTAAATTGGTCAATTATCAATCCATCTGGATGTAATTATATTGATTGTCAAACATATATCTGTAACAAAAAAAATCACAGTTTGGAGGTTGTGTAAATTTCAGACATTGACTCTGGTATTTGAAATAAGCCGTTTCACTCTGCAGTTTGGAGAGGGGACTAGAGGCACAGATATGGTCTTTTATAAAACCATGTTTGTATTTCATGTCATAGAGAGCCATCTGCACATGGAAAGTATAAATAGCTCAGCACATACCCACTGTTAATGGTTTATTTGTTCTGCATTAAACCCCAGCCCCATGGCACTGGATTGAAGCAAATCTCAGTATCCTTGGGAATATCCAACCCAGCTGCACAGACAGACAATGTAGGAGAAATCAGACATCGACAGGAACAGAGGCACTGATAACATTAATCTCAGGGATAAGACTGACTACCTGAGGAGACCAGTAAGGCTGAACTTTGGAATGCCTGGCTACCTTTATTTCCCTTCTCTATTTAATCCGCTGGTTGGAGGCAAGATATGATGCTTATTTCCCCCCTCAGAGTGTGAACTCATTCTTTCTCAGACTTCAGTCTCTCTGAGTAAAGTGTATCTTAGAGTGTAACTGATTGTCACGATACAATACAGGTGTGTGAGTTCACGGGATACATGGAAAGAAGACTCAGAAACATTTTAAGAATGAATCTAGCCCTTCATGGCTGCAGGGGGGTCCAGCCTCTAAGGACTGAAAAACTATCCCTTTGCCTAGGGCATTTTTATTTCTCTCTAATTGCAGTTTAGCCAGTTCATTTCCATACCTTTAAAGCAACCTAAAAGGAGCTCCCTGAGACAAATTGCCAAGGGCAAATTACTTGATTTCTCAGGTACCAGGGTTTTCTGGGTTTTCTGAACCAAGTTTTGCATAGCTCTTTGATCCTTGGAGGACTCTCTGATCCTTGACTCTCAGACAAGATTCACATAGGGTGATAAGAGAAACAAAAGGTGTCAGTTAAACAAAGGAAGGATTAGGGATAGGTGCTACTCTCTGGAACCAGGCCAGGAATGCAGTCACATTAGAGACTTAATTATTGCTTGTACTACTGGTGTTTGTGAGAGCAGACAGCATCCACCCAGGGTTCTAGCTGCACCTTGCCTAAAATATGCTTCCTACCCTTGTAGGAAGATGCTATACCCCACACACAACTCTTATTTTCCCCATTTAGAGGTGGAACTTGAAAGTTTGATTTCCTCACCTGTCCTTTTCCCATCCACTGGTCTGGGAGAAGCTTTGACTGCTGGATGCCAAGAATAATTGAACATCTGTAGACCACTGTGTCCATCTCAAGTTAACTTTTCAGCTAAGCATCCCAGTCCACAGAGAGAGAAGACTTTATTGAGCCTAGAGAATGGGTTATATGAAATAGTGAAGGCACTATATGCTATTAAACTCAATACATTTCTTTAAAAGTTAAGTGCATTTGAGTGTTTAAAGGGGAAACAAACAATAAGAACCAATGCCTGTTATTTTGTTGTTGCTAATGGATGGTTGTTTGTTTGACTTTTGCATTATGACTGTAGAGAAAAACAAAAACAAAATTCCTTTATCTAACTCACCCAAAACTTGAGCCTCTTCCCATCCAAGCTTCCTTTATTTTTGTTCAAGAGATGCTGATATCCCCAGTCCTAAGCTCCCTGCTTTCACTTCATATTCCTTTCTCCCAGGTAAACTTCCCAACACCACTAAATCCAATTTCCTAGAATCATCAGGTCTTTCTTGTGCATGTGTGTCTGAGGGAACTCAAGAGCAGCTTCCACTGAATCTGCTCACTTTACACTCCTCCAACCACCTCTGATTCATAACTCAACACCTCCTGACCCTTTTGATCTCTGCAGGTGCACTGTCCAACCCTTTTCCAGCAATCTAGAGGTCTCTCTTTAACTTAAATCTTCCCAGAATCCATCAATTCTGAACAGATGCACAGAAGCAACTAAATTATGCAAGACAGAAATTACCAATGGGCTATAATCTGAGTAATTTGATTTATTTGTTTGGAAGCTTGAAATCAGTGGTGAAAAGACAGGAAGAAAAAGAAGATCATGGTAGGACAATGAGAGATGCATAGACCCAATGTTTTCACAGATTAAAAATCTTGACACTAAAACTTGAGTTTTACAGCACAAAGCAGAATCCAAAACTTTTGTGCCTTCCTCGAGTTATGTTGGAAATCCTAGAACAGTTTGTGGTTGCTTAAACTCTGTTCAGAAGCTCTGGTATTTGGGGGAACAGCCAGAATACTTTTCATCAACCTATACTGTTCCATAAATTCTTTTAAACTATGACTGTTCAATTAGAAGTCTGTTGAATTCTAAAATATGGTAAGTCCTAGAATCCTGGTTAGATTTTTCACAAAGAAAATTGCTTGAATATGAAGGACTTCAGGATTGTTCTCAAAGCAATGGCTCTAAATGTACTCACCATACTAGACAATGCCAAATTCTCAAAAGCATAGAATGAATATTGGCAGAGCTGATCTGAAAATGCATGTACGGAAAGCAGAAGACTCACATCACGGGTGCAGGGAAACTCTCTATTTCCAGGCACATCAAAAAAGAACCCATGTACCTTACCATGGAAAAAAGTTGGGATCTCTAACAGGGAACTAAAATAACATAATGACATTAAGACAAGGGTATGATGTTGGACAGATATATAACCTCTGTGGGTTTTGATTTACCATTTTTAACTAACATGATTGGGTGAGCAAATTTGACATCTCATTCTTCTCAAGACACTGCCGTTCCATAATTGACTGGGTAGATTGCAGGAATGACTGTTCAGCGTCCCTTCCTTTGTTCTCATTCCTTCTAGGACACTGAACCGTAAAACCCCTAAAATCCTCAAAAACTGATTATTTATTGATTTGAAAAAGTCACCATCTATGTGAGAGTACATCTTAAGTTCTTTGCACACTGTGAGGGAGACAGATTTTAAAGCAATAAAAATAATGAGAATTAAAATTTATTTTAAGGGTATTTGGAAGAAAATATCATTAAAATTTTTTAAATCTAAACTATGTTTTTCCCCTGAAGAATAATAAAGACAAGAAGATTGTCAAAATATAGGTGTCACTACCTATGATAGGATTTAGGAGTGACTTGCACTTCTTTGTTCTGTTTTCTAAATTGTCTTCTCTTTCCATGCATAGTTTCCATCATAAAAAAAAATGTACTTGTGTGTTAAGGAACATAAAACAAAAATGATTTCATGTGTCAACAATGAAGGATCATTTTCATATAGAATGTTTGTTGAAATGTTATTTGCATAAGTATTAGGTTCTTCTCCATTATGTGATATTTTCTATTTCTTAAAATCATTTCCTCTGTTTTAAGAAAAATTGAGGTAAGCAATAATTAAAGTTATACTGAATGATAAAGAAAAGCATCCAACCTGACAATAATTTGGTTCTATAAAAAAGTTTGATGAGCATTTCTATTATGAAGAAATTGCCTTCAAGTTAGCCAGCCTGAAGAAGGAAAGAGGGCTTGAGTGGAATCCTGGAGTCTCAGCATTCATCTAGGGAGTGGTTAAACTCAAGAGGAAGGAGGGGCTTACAGTGAAGAATGTACTTCATAAATCATACCAGCCAATCACTGCAAGGCAAAGTGGAAATTATCTGGAGGTCACTAGCCACAGTCAATGCAGTGAGTTTTCTATGGCATCTTCATCAGATAAAGGTGGAATGTGATAGCATGAGATGCAGGGAATTGAGAAGGAATGCCTCATGGAGAGGGCTCTACAATTCTCTTTTCTCCAACCAGGTACCTATCTCCTTTTATCTGATCCATTTCTATGGCCCTCAGGATGTCTTAGAGTAAGAGCAACCAATGTTAGCAACTGTTAACTAACATTATAGCAACTGTGATATGTTAGGCACTATTTCAAATGTGTTAATAATGCACTGACTCCCTGGGTTAGCAATAGAAACCAAATGTTTTTACAGATAAAGAGCCCACAGCACAAAGCCATTTATCCACAGATCTAAGTACCTGAGCTAACAGTGTAAAGATCAGCATTCAATTCAGGCAATCAGCTCTCAGCGCTGGCACCTTTAATTACTTCACTCTACTGGTTGTCTGCACATGTAATGGGAGGAACAAGATGAAATATCTTATAAAGAAGAGAGAGTTGATGCCTGATTTAGAAGACAGCAATGAATAATATCTGGAAAATGCAACCACAAACACTGAACACACAGGGTGGAAAGGGGCCATTCAAGGGTATTAAAGCATGGTTCCAGTCATCTTAGATGAAAGCTACTCCCTCAGCCTCAGAAACATAACTGGAGAATGTCTGAAAGGCAAGACCATCAATAAAGTAACTACTGGCGCAAGTGAGAGATGTATGTATATGATACAGAATGGAGATTGAAGCCTCTGGCCAGCAAAACCAAAAATTCCCTTGCCAAAAAACAACAACAACAACAACCAGACAAACAAACAAACAAAAAACCACCTAATTTCTCAAAAATTCCTCACTAAATAGAATATCATACATATACAAAACCATGTGTTCTAGTTCACCTTATATTGCTAGGATCAATATCATAACCAAAACCAACTTGGAGAAGGAAGGGTTTATTTCACACTACTCAAGGCAGGAAACTAGAGGCAGGAATTGAAACAGAGACCATGGAAGAGTGCTGCTTACCGGCTTGCTCCCTGTGGCTTGCTCAGCCTGCTGTCTTATACCACCCATGACAACCATCCTAGGGGTGACACTACCCACAGTGACCTGGATCCTCTCACATCAATCATTAATCAAGAAAATGTCAGGATTGTCCACAGGCTAATCTGATGGAGGCGATTCCTCATTTGAGGTCTTTCTTCCTACGTGACTCTAGTTTATGGTAAGTTGACAAATACTAAACTGCATCCCATGATCCAATAGTTTTACCAGAAATAGCATTTGGCTAAATTTTCTGCCACAACCGCTCTTCAATTTAGACAAAATCAAGAGCAATAAGATATGGTAGGTGCTCTGAAGCTTCTCTGGCTAAAAACATTGAGTCCTCCCCCAGGCAGGCCTGTGATTACTAAGAACAAAATAAAAGCTTCATTTCATGTCTCCTTTGCTGTAGGTCATCTCATTAGCTCTGCATGTCAACAGATTAACCTCTTAAAGACTATCTGTCTAGGCACTAGTGATATACCTCAGCTGTTTCATGTCCTTTAAGGCCAATGGCACAGAGTCATTGTCCTAAACCTGCAGTCACTTTAAATTCCAGCAATGGTGAGGCTACTCAGGCAGGAAAAATAGCTTGCAGGAACAATTCTCTATCACAAGAAGGCTACAACTCTGAGCAGGTCATCCTGAGGCATCTCATAGGTCCTTTCTAGGGAGGATCAATCAGTTGATCAACAGATAAGACAATTACTTACTGGATCACCTTGCAGAGCTCAGGTTGAAACTACTATGGGAGGGGCCACATCTTGGCCAAGACTACTTAATTATGCTTAACTCTTACCACTACCTCAAATCTCCTCTATTCCATAGTGAACATGGGGATGGGGGGGGGTCACCCCATTTATCTGATCCTCTTTCCAACACAAATAGATTAAATCTGCTTTCTGTGTTTCTCATCACTTTTTACCTCTCTAACTGGCATGTTCTCTCATTCTTTCTCTCTCTCTCTCTCTCTCTCTCTCTCTCTCTCTCTCTCTCTTCTCTCTCTCTCCCTCCCCCTCTCTCTCTCACACACACAATTAATTAATTATTATTACATTTAATATTTATTGATTGCACTGCTTGCTATTCTAAGGGAAAAAAAAATAGCCCATTGCCTTACCAATCAGGCAGATAATCCACTGGTTCTCGAAGTTCCCATTACTATAACTCAAACTCACCAGCCTGTACCTCTGTGTTAGAGACAGTAAGACAGTCATCCACATTCTGCCCAAAGAAAAGGAATGTGTTGCACATGGAATCTGGTTTTCCTTCCTGGTTAAACCTTCTTTTATAGTGTATTTTCAGAGCTCACTGATAAATAATGTTATAATGGAATTTATTTTAAAGACACTCAAGACACCCAAACCCATATGAGCATTCTTTCAGTCCCAGGCTATCAGTAAGAGTGGAATATTTGGAGAATCCAAATGATAGATGCGGCCTTGCTCCTGCAAGCCTCTTATTTGGAAGTGGTAGTTGCAGACTCCCATAAGTTTTGCATAAAGTGAACCGTGAGCCTCCATTACATAAGTTAGCCAAATCTCATCCCCGGGCACCCAGATCAAGCCTTGAAAGTAATTAAAGGCCTCCAACTAATACCCAATGTGTAAGGAATTCCAAAGAACTCTGACCTGATGGTGTAAATTAATCCAAAGGACCACAGGCTAAACCTCGTTTATCCTCTTTGGTAGCCTTCCAAATGGTCTTCTGAACTGACAAATTTGGGATTCTTTATGCAATGGGCAAGAAAAAGTGGGCCACATTTGTGTGTTTCTCAGACTGGTTAAGGTCTGTGGCTGTGGGGCTCTATTCCCTGGTACCTCTTCTTGGTCTAGTGGTATCCAATGTACAGGAATATGACCCCAGAATGCCACATATACCTAAGACCCCTAAGCCTTAGCAAATTTTTTCATTTACTTCTTTCTGATCTAAATGAGCATTCAGCTAGTTGTCCTTTCAGATACTGTATTGCTATATCTTCAGTATTCATTGTTCTAAGTAAATGAAATGTACATGTTTTTATAAACATACAGCCCAAACCCAATCAAGTGAAATCTTAAAAATCAATCCACAAAGAAAGACTTGTCTCTTAAAAAATCTCTCATAACTCCAACACTTTGGGGGAAAAAAATCACTGCTAATCTGTTCTATGGTTGTTCCCTGCTTCTCTCACAGTAATCAGTATCTTGCTCAGTCACAGGCACCCAATCATATCATTTGCAGCCTGCTTCAGCTCTGTGCTTTTCCTGTATTAACCTCCAGTGACTCCCTAGAATCCACTCTATGGATGTGCTGCATTTGCTTAACTGTGTGGTTTTCCCTCCATCGTCCAGCCCATCCCTCGCTCTTTCTCCACCAGCGCAGACAGCTTGTGAAAGAGTGAAGAGAACAGAAGGCCCTAAGGGTCCTGCGTGAGGCGGGAGAGGCTCCTGCTAGCTTTGGGAATGAGCTGGCAACAGCTCCAGCCTCAGCTTGTCGTTCACGCTGCATCATCAGAACAGACTCTGCTGGGGCTGGAACCCAGGGCTCTGCTTGCGTCAGACCATCACTTCTGTCACTGACCCATGCCTCAATCCCCATACCACAATCTGGACTGAATCAAGGAGATCAGATCCCATTTTCAGGCTACACTACATATAATTGGAGATTGCCCTTCCTTTTTTCCTTATTTCCTGCTACCAGGTTTAATTTAAATTTGAAAAAAAAAAATAACTTGAGTTTCCATTTCTATTTTAACTTATTTTTCCCAGGGAAAAATACATTATCTGAAGCCAGTAATGCAGAAAAATATAGTTACCTTTTGCTTTCTATATCAAATCTGAAAATGCGTTTGAAAAGCTATGCTTTGTAACTCTGACATTCCCCTTTTCTGACTTTTTTTTTTGTTATTCTGCCTAAGACTTGGTCTTTTGCTATTTATAGAACATGGTTGGTTACCCTAGTACAAAGAGAACTCAATCTCCAAATATTAGGTTCACACGAGTATGGCTGCTTTCCTAAATATCAACTACAGAAAGCAGGATCACACCCAGCATGGGACGCAGACGAATGTACAATCTTTATCTCTGTACAATACAATCAGTGTGTCCATGTTTGAAGACGACAAGACTGCTAAAAAAACAACCAACATCAAATTGCTAGCTTAAATATAATCCTTCCCTTGCCACCTCTAATTCAGAATGGAAAACTGCACTGTCCCTAACCTTTTACTGACTAGACTTGCTTGCTTTGTTAAGTCAACACAAACGTATGTGCAATGCACTTCTGCCTTTTGTATCTAACTCAAAAGGTTTCAATTCCCAATCTTGCTTTTTCTAAATTGAGTGGGCTGGAACCTAGTCCCATGGTGTGCGGCTCCCTGGGGAGACGGCTCATGCACAGCTCTTTGGTCACTACTGCATTCAAAAGATGAAGTCTCACAGATGTGGACCACCCTGTCTCCTAGCTCCTGTTCAACTTTATAGATCATTTCAGGTTTATTCTGCATCATAGGAATCTAGATGTGAAATGCAGAACTGCTCTTCCCAGCCCAAAGAAATCCATGTTGTATAGGGTTTTTATTGCTGTTATTTTATGTTGGGGGCTGTGTGTGTGTTTAAATCATTATCCTGAAAGTCTGGTTAAAAAAGGGAGAGTTTCAGTTTAAATCTCTAGGGCTAGATATAAATAACTACTTCTTCAAGACAGTTTTATTTTGTTTGATTACTTCTTGCTTTAGTGTATAATCGAAACAGAGTTCTGTTCCTGTGGACTACCTGCCATCCTTGTAGGAGTGATGAATCTATTTCCCTGCAGTCTCCTGAAGCCTAAGTAGCACAAATTTTATGCATCTTCTTTATCTTCCTGTCAGTTGGACCCATGGTACATTAGCCCAAACCAGCCTTCTTATGCACTCTAACTCCTGAAAGCTGAAGCACACAGAAGGCATCGCCACTGTGTTAACTAACACATTTGTAACTGCAATTTTAAGTAAATGTCACACTGTAGAAGAGCTTATTAGGCAATGTTGCTGGAAAGTTCAGAAGCAGGTGAGCTTCAGAGTTGGTGCCATAAGGACAAAGTGTCCTTCACAAATCAGCCCTATCCACACTTGACTTACCATGGGCTATAAGGAAACTATTGACCCTTCCCCATCTCACCAATGGGAGATAAGGTCTGGTTGTTACCACCAGTGAACAAAACCCCTATAGACTAAGAGCATGGTATGCAGAGGCTGGCTTAAGCATAAATCCCCAGGATTTGGGGAGGAAAAGATTAGTGGTGGTTTGAATAAGAATGGTCCCCATAGGCTCATAGATTTGAATACTTGGTCACCAGAGAGTGACACTATTTGAAAGGATGAAGAGGTATGATCTTGTTAGAGGAAGTTTGTGATTAGGGGTGGGCTTTGAGTCTCTCTCTTCCTGCTGCCTGAGGATCTGTATGTAGAGCTCTCAGATACTTCTCCAGCACCATGTCTGCCTATGTACTGCCATGCTTCTCGCCAAGATGATAATGGACCTTTGAAAGCATAACCAAGCCCCAGTTCAATGTTTTCTTTTATGAGAGCTGGCATGGTTGTGGTGTCTCTTCACAGCAATAGAACACAAACTAAAACATGTTCATGGTTGCTATCAAGCTAGTCTGGGCAAGGATCTGTTCGGAACTACAAAGGTGTTACACATTAGGGAATGGGTGTTATTGAATACCGGGGAGAAATTCATACTACCCCACTATAAGGGGGAGTCCTCACCTGTAGGTCCAGCAGGCCAGAATCACACTCTATGGAGATTCATCTACCAGAGAGATATACAAGTTCCTATAGATCTGCCAAGCCATACACAGTCTATACATACATACGTACCACTTGCACCTACCTCTACCAGGAAAGAAACACAATAGAAAAATGACAACTACTAACACTACGGGTGCTGTCATCTTCTGCTTTGCTTCCCCATTTGGACTTTATATGTAGCCCCATTTCCTCACCTCAACCCAACGACTGTAAAGCAATCATGAGCTCCCATTCAGTGGTTGCCTGACTCTGCCAGAAGAACTCCCCAGTCCTGTGGTCCTCCACCCTTGCACCCTCCTCCCCTTTCAGCCTTTTCACCCAGGAATAGAACCTCTAAGCACACTTCACCCTGCCCTCCGGTTGATGCTGGGCACTTGTGAGATGTAGAAAGTACACTTTTATATAATAAACCAAACTGTGCCCAAAACTAGTACCTTGTCATTCTGCAGGATACCATACACTTATAACTATACAATGTTTGTATAATAATTGTAATATTAGCCCAAATTTGTAAATCAAGGACATGCAGAAACCATTCTTTTTTTTCCCCCGATGTATTTAGTTTATGTTATATGTGTGAGTGTTTTGCTTGGATGCATGTATGGGTACCACAAACATGCTTGGTAAACTAGTAGGCAAAAGTGTATGTCTTACCTTCTGTTAGTGGAATTACAAATGGCTGTGAGCCACCTTGTGGCTTCTGGGAATCAAACGTGGGTCCTCTACAATAGTAGTAAGTGCTCTTGACCACAGAGCCACTGCTCCAACCTTGCTCCCCACAACGATTTGTGGCTTAAACAGCCACTGTAAATGTGGCATTTGTTGTGTGTCTACCAATACTTTATATTTTGCTTAGCTTTTCCTGTGTTAGAGATCAAGCCACTACCTCACTCATGCTAGGCAAGTGTGCTCCCACAGAACAAAGTCTTCACCGTAGTTCTTATTTTCTTATCTGTTTGTTTTGAGTCTCATGCCACTGAGATAACCTCGAACTTCTGATTCTCCTGCTACTATTTCCGGCTTGCTGGGATTGCAGGCAGGTGTACCATACCTGGTTCATGAAGTGCAGGGGACCAGATCCCTGGGCTTTGTACATGCTAGGCCAATGTTCTTACCAACTGAGCTACATCCCTTTTGAGTCTAATAATCCTCACAACAAAACCGTGTTTTACAATCAGTTTTTAAGTTAGTAAGTTAAGGCTCAGGTAAAATGATGTGTTGGAATCACTTCTCATAGCTGTAGTAAACGCAGCCTGTCCTCCTTCCCCTGTTTCCTCCCTGCAGAAAATACACATAGATGAGGCCTGTATTATTTAGCTGACATTTACACACAAATCCATTTTAGAAACCTAGGAATCTGGGCTTGGCCACAAGGAAGTTTCATTTTTTTGGTTAGTTAATGTGTTTGTTTGTTTTCATTTCATTAGAAACTTGTGAGACTTCTTATTTTCAATCCAACATTTATCTTGAATTTTAACTCTCCAGGGAAAAGAATAACCATATTCTATAAGGTCAGGGACATAGGAAGTACAGGAAAGTGGGAAAGAGCATATATTATTCAATCTCAAGGTTAGAGTTGACTCAGGCCACCACTTAAATTTCCAGGTTTATGTGGCACAACAAACTGACTTGCGTTTGATTTTTTAAAAAAGGCAAAAATGGAGAGCTGGCAGCACTTCAAGCTGGCACTGGGAAGAGATTCCGTGCCCATTGACTCACATAGAAAACACAAGAGCTAGGAAAGAAATGCTCCATGATATCCCAGTGTTTGCTCAATAATCCTTTGAACAAGTGTAATCTCTTGCTGTTATTCCTCTCCAGAGTTTGTAAGAGGGGGCACTCAGAGGAGAGAATTGAAATCCATCTGGGAATCTCTGGGGTAACAAGTAGGAATAGAGAAGTGAGGGACTTGCTTCCAGGATGAGTGAGTCTGCATGACTTTCTCCTAGTAATCAGAAGTAAAGGGTGGGTCTGCACTGGTCCTCAGAACTCCTCACTTCCACAGCTGTCTTCCCTTACTCCTGATACTTTTTTTTTTTTAAAAAAAGATTTATTGATTTATTTATTATGTATACAGCATGTATGACTGCAGGCCAGAAGAAGGCACCAGATCTTGGTACAGATGGTTGTGAGCCACCATGTGGTTGCTGGGAATTGAACTCAGGACCTCTGGTGCTCTTTACCTCTGAGCCATCTCTCCAGCCCCTACTCCTGATACTTTTAGAGATGCTCTTCACTGCTCCATCAGTCCCTTCCTTTATAGTCTTCCACTTAGCAGGAGAGGAACTGGAGTCAATGTTGTTCACAGACCCTAGCAATAATTTTATGATTGCATGGGTTTCTGTTGCTTGCTTGTTTGTTTGTTGTTGTTTTGTTTTAACTTCTCTTGTCAATGTAGCTTTTTGAAGGTTCTAGCAGGGGAGGGGAGCATAGCCACTCACGTACCCTTGGCAGAAGGATGGTCCACCTTTATTTGGGGAAGCTTGTCCTCTTCACCTAAGCACACAGCTATGGGAGGTAAGCACATTGAGTGATGAGGAAGGAAGGGGCCACTGGCGTAGCCAGCCAGATCAGCAGAATCAACCCTGGAGATCGCTGGAGTGACAGATGCTGCAGCTAGATCACCCTGACATCCTTGGCAACATAGTGACTGGGACTCACAGCTCACATTACAATTCCAATAGACTCTGTGCTTGGCCTTCCTGACTGATGAAGTCAGTTTATAATTACCAAAATCCAGGTTAAATACCTCCTTTTGAACAACTGAAACATTGCTGGAAATCTTAGGGAGAGATACACAGAACAACACATACATAGGATTCAAGGCCAAGTTTCAAATCCTCCCCGGTTCTGCTATATACTCTGAGTATCATAGAGGTTAAATATTGCTGCTTTTCCTCTTTTTCTCTTGCTCATCTCCTTATCGCCTCATATGAAGACAACTTGGACAGTTTCAGCAAGGGCTGTGGGGCTACCTCTAATAACAGCATGAGGGAGAGGGAAAGAGGTTTTCAGGTACAAAGGAGCCTGGTCCAGTCACAGCACATGGCTCACTCACACTTTACACCACCATACCACCATTATAATTCCATAAAAGCAGTTGGGTTTATAGAGTGTCATCAGTCAGATGGAAGGATGGAGTACTCAGTGCTCATCTCCACACTACAATCAACATGGACAACCGTCCATGCATGAAAACACCTTCACAATTAAGGAGTCCAGGAGAGAGACTAGATACCTGAGCAAACACAAAAATAGAAGTCCATGCACTGAAGAGCAAGGCAGGAAGGTTTCATAATATGTGCTGTGCTAGGAGCACTGTTTGTGTCTTACCATCCAATTCCACAGTGAAAAGGTCAAACCTGCCTGATACATTGCTCAGAAAAGTGAGGAGAATAAAAAAGACCTTTGTGAAAGTATTTTTTCTTAATAAAGGAAAAAGGGCTGTGATTACTGAATAACATTAAAAATCTAATCTTCCTTGATTCCAACACAAAAACTCATTTCATACATTATACTATGAGCACTCTTGAGGAATAATATAATGCCCAATGAGAGCAAACAGAGACAAATGTTTAAAATCAATTTATTCCACACCATCAGGAAACAAATTCCTAGTGGTTTAAATGCATAAAGAACAAATGTGATAACAATGAACAGCTTTATTTGGATATAATTTAAACTTCCTGTTTCTTTCCAGTTCTCTCCTGTGCCAGCGCATGTCCTGTCCACCCTGCATGTGTTAGTGTTGGGCACCTCCACTGTTCTTACACCAATAACAGAAGAGACCAACACCTTCAATTTGTAAACTCTCCTTTTTATTCCTTCTGCATAGGCTGCAGATAAAACAAATCAAAATTCAGACTCTAAAAGAATTTTGAAAATAAACCCTCTTCTATAAATATAATTTACATAAAATGGAGATTCATTTGTGGAAAGGCTAAAAAGCCTTAACTAAGTTGTCTTTTTCCTATTAGAAACACAAAGTAAAATGGAAAAAAAAATTCTACTTTTCCTTCTTTCATCATGATCCAATAGCATGTCACTATTAAGGGTAAAATTTTTAATGTTTCTCTTCTTGGAAAGGCAGGTGGTATGCTTTCTGAACACAGAATTCTAAGATGAGGAACTACGCTCTGCTACAGAGTCCTTCCTCCACCCTGGGCAACTTGACCAGTTTTGGCAAGTGCCATGTGGCTAGCTGGAACAACAGCAAGATGGAGAGAGGCTTTCAAGTATGGAGCCTGGTCTAGTCACAGCACATGGCTCACTCACATTTTGGTACCAGCGGGCTAATTTTATAAAAGCAGTTGTGTTTACAGAGTGACATCAGCAAGATGACAAGATGGAGTACTCAGTGCCCATTTCCACACTAACATCAACATAGACAACTATCCTTGGATGGATATACCTTCTGAAATAAGGAGTCCAGGAGAGAGACTAGGCACCCAAGTAAACACATAAACAGAAACCCATGCATTGAAGAGTTAGGGAGGATGTTTCACATTACCAGCCACTTCTTCTCAAAGCTCAGGGCAGAGAAAGAAACCCTTTGGGAGCTGAGAGGAAAAGAAATTGTACAACTGACCTCAATCCAGACACTAGCACCATTACAAACAACCCTAGGGGTCAGGTGAGGCTCCATCGCCCCAGGCTCCTGGTTCTCCATAGCATCAAGTAGCCGCTATAGCTCCAGGCTCCAAGTTGGTTGCAGCCTCTAGGCCAGCCCCTAAAATACACACTATAGAACTATTCTTGTGTCAGGACATGGACCAGGTCATGCCAACACCAAGCTTATCCATAAACCCACATTCAAGGCACATTCTCCCAGACCAAGGATCCCATAGACAGATCCCATAGACAGGATTTTGACTAACTTCATCAAATCCACACATCACACACACTCAGTGTACTTAGTGCAAATCAAATCTCTTCAGACTCAGAATCTACTACAATATCATTGAAACTGGACATGGGCAAACAATGAAGCCGCTGGCCCAGGCACCAGACTAATCCACTTTAAGACTCTAGCTGCAAGCCTGCTCATGGGCTTCACCATATAGTCCACCCAGACTCTCTGGTCAGACTCACAGTTGTAAACTGAAGCCGGTTGTAAAGTTGGAAGGCACCTACTTCATCAAATGATGAAACAGAGACACCAGGGAAAGACCATAAATATCATGAACAATCAAGGAATTATTCAAACATAATTTAAACTCCATGAACAATCAAGAAATTATTTAGACATAATTTAAATTCCAGGATACTCCTAAAGAGACAAAGTATCAAAAAAAAAAAAAAATGACACCAAAACAAAGATCTACAAAGTACCTGACAAATAATTCAAACTAATGATCCTAGAGAATTCTTTCTTTCATAGGGAATAAATATAATTGAGGACGTAAAAGATCTGTATTCTGAAACAGATAAAGACACAAAGAAACAAAATGATATTCTATGTGCATAGACTGGAAGAATTAATATAACTTAATGCCTATGCCAGCAACGTTGTGGCCTACAGATTCATTACAATTCTTATCAGAATTCAATAGCATTTTCACAGAAATGGAAAAAAAAATCCTAAAACTAATATGGAACCATAAAGATCCCAGATACCTAAAATAATATTGAGCAAAAAGGATTGAGCTGGAGGCATTGTGTGATTTTAAAAATCTATTACAATGCTATTGCAAAGAAAATAGCATAGTGTTGTCATAAAAATGGACACATAAACCAATAGAAGAGAAAAAAAGAACTCGGATATAAATCTACATACTTAATTTGCTTTTAATAAAATTGCCGATGCTCAATTGGGAAAAAGAGTCCCTTTCTAAGTGTAGTTGGGCTCCAAGTATAGTGGTGTATGCTGTAATTATAATGCTTGACTGGCTGAGACAGGAGGATCACATATTTGTGGCTAACCGGGGCTCCATAGCAAGACCCTATCTTAAAAAATAAGGAAAATAAAATTTTAAATACAAAGTTGAAGTTGTGTTGGGAACTGGATACCCATAAAAATGCATAAAATGGAATTGGGCATTTTCCTTTCATTATATGTAAATATAAACTCAAAAGTGAGTAAAGCTTTAAATGTAAAGGCTAAAACTATAAAACTCCTGGGTTGCGGGGAACCGGGGAAACCTTTTCTTTTTTTCTTTCTCACCAATTTGGCTAGACCAGCTGGCCAGCAAGAAAGGCCAAGGGATCTTCTTATCTACACCTCTTCAGCACTGTGCTGCTGTGCCTGGCTTTTCCATGGCTGCTGGAGATCCCAACTCAGACCCACATGCTTGGGGGACAGGCATTTCATTGAAATAGCCCTATCCCAGACTAGAGCATCTTGCTCCCATTGTTTCGGGTAATGGCTTTTTTTTTATATGACCCACAAAGCATAAGCAATGAGAGCAAGAATGGATATAGAGCAAGAATAGTAAGAGGACGGTGCAGAACAAAAAGCAACGTCAGAGCATAAGACTTGATCAGCAGAGTTGAGAGACGCCCCGGGGACAGGAGACGTGACACAGCAGTTCAGAGCATTGGTTGATTTTGCAGAGGACCCATGTTCCATTCCAAGCACCTGAATGGTGGTTCAGATCTATTTATAACTCCTGTCCCAAGGCGCCTGATGCCCTCTTCTGGCCTCCATGAACACCAGACTCAACAGATGCACAGACAAACACGCGGGCAAAACATCCGTACACGTAAAACAATTTTTAAATTGTAAAGAAATAATCTGTGGAACTGGGGAGATGTTCAACAACTAAGAGTGCTTGATGCACTAATGAGAGGATCTGAGTTTGAATCCCCAGAACCCAAGTAAAAATGTAGACATGGCCACATATATATATTCCTGTAACCTCAGCTCTGTAGTGGACAGAGACAGGAAGATGCCTGGGTCTTGCTGGCCAGTTTGTCTTCCAATGCAAAGAGAGACCCTGACACAAGGAAACAAGATAGATAATGATAGAGCAGAACCCCCCAACATGCTCCTCTGGCCTCTGTACACACACACAAGCGCACACTTTACACACAGATTACATAATGCATACATACAAAGGTGAGTAAAATATAAAAATGGTAACTGTGAAGGTATGAGTATCAATTAGCTTAATACTAGCAATCCTGTCACAGCAACATTTATATCAATACATCTCAATATATATATATATCTTAAATGCATACAAGCTTTATAGGCTGCATTTCAGCAAAGCAGGAAAAAATAGGAGTGTCGTGTCTCTATTGGCTGTAATTTCTCTTGCATGTTTCCTCTATCCTCCTTCAGATGAACAAATGTGTTCATATGGCTAATCAGTTCTGTTATCAGTGCTGAAACTTACTTCGTCCAACTGGGATCTTCACACACTACTGCTATATTTATCCCAAATGACTTTACTGTGTTAATGTCACAGTTAGGGCTCTCTAACATGTGCAGTAGGCTTATTGGGAAGGGCCTCTGGGATGAACAGTTGCTGCAGAGGAAGGACTGGGCAGAGTGTTGGATGGACTGCAGGCAGGGGGGTGGGTGGACTGCAAGCAGAGGGGTGGGTGGACTGCAGGCAGAGGGGTGCGTGGACTGCAGGCAGAGGGGTGCATGGACTGCAGGCAGAGGGGTGCATGGACTGCAGGCAGAGGGGTGCATGGACTGCAGGCAGAGGGGTGGATGGACTGCAGGCAGAGGGGTGCATGGACTGCAGGCAGAGGGGTGGATGGACTGCAGGCAGAGGGGTGCATGGACTGCAGACATCACTCAAAACCTCTGCTGACCCAATGGGAACTCTGTGACTAGGAGGTCTCTAGGGCTGACTATGGGTGATTGCAAGAAGTCATATCTTTAATTCCTTGTTGATAGGCTGGCCAAGGGGGTGAAGGCTTGAGACCACCTGCTCTCTTCAGCCAACAGCAATTCTTGGAGAAGGACTCTGTTGACAGCCTTCTGTTGGTACTTTTCAGCAGCTGTGGGGGTGACTACTGAGGGACAGATTTTAGCCATGCAAACAGTGCTCCATCAGGTGGAACTGTGATGAGAGGCAGCCAGATATACAAAGAAAGATATTTCAATTTCAATAAAAAATAAAAAAGAAAGGAGAAAACTTTGGCTGTATGCCTTTTCAAAGACTCACTTAGAAATGACTAGGAGAGAGAAACTCCATTATCTAGATAAAAGTATATATAATGCATAGATTATCTCTTATTATTTTTCATAACAGAGTTCTCCATCTTCCATAGTATGTTACCTACCCTTCCTGAAGCAAGAAACTAAGCACTGGGTCCATGGGTCAACATGTCTAACCTGGGCTCACGCTGTGATCTCTAACCTCCAAGACACAGGTGGAGCTGGGACAGTACAGGGGGTTTGGAATCAGCTCTGGTTTATGTCCTCCATGTCCTCTAATGGTGAAATGTTTCTCTCTCTGTGTCATTAATAAGGTTAGCTGATGGACGCTGTGGCCACAGAGACTAACATGGTCCCTATTTGAGAGAGCATTACAAAGTTAGAGGATGTGGGTATTGAAAGGCCACTGGCTTTTAACATTACTTATAATTTAGAAATTATAGTAGATGCATTTTCCTGTTTTCTAAAAAAAAAAAAAAAAAAAAAAAAACCTTTTAAAATAATACTTATCAGGTGGCAAATACTGGAATAAACATCTTTAAAAATACCCTAATCATGTGTTTTGATTTTCAAAATAAATTTACTATTTCCAGTGGCACAATGTCTCTTCATTTAGAGACTCGATCTAGAGCGTCCTTTTCGAACTGTTATGTAAGTCCCAGAAGGCCCTCCACTGTGCCTGTCATCAGTGGGCACCTCACAGACACAGAGCAGATGTTCAAGTGCAGTCATGGGCGATCTAGCGGTGCCGGGAAACCACTCGACGAGCCGAGCCCAACTCCCAAGCTCATGCAGTACGAAAGGGAAAGGGCCCTTAGATGATCTTCCCGCTGAGGGAGTCTTAGGACTTTGGGCACATTTTGCAGGAAAATAGAGTATTGTAGAAACAGTGCTAGCATCTAGTCTTATCTAAAGAGTCATTAGGAGTCAATAGCCGAGAGCAACTGTGAACCAGATTAAATCAAGGGGCAACCCCATGCCCATCTCATTTCCATCTCTACAGCATGACCGTGGGTGAGCGAGGCAGGAAATCACCCGGTCCTCCTCCATTTGTGTTTGCCATGAACTATAGGTGGTGAGTAATATAAACTCATAAATGACTGGAAAACCAGAACAGACAGCACGATGTGTACTCTAACCTACAGCTTCAGCCAGTCACTTTACCTCTTCAAAATCAGTTTCATCGTCCATAAAATGAAGGTAACATAACACACTAAAATGCTTGTAAAGTTCCAAGCAATGCCTGCAAAACATTTGGCTACCAACCAAAGGCTCCTATTATTTTTATTTAGCACTGTTCCAGAGTCTGTGGGCAAAGTTCAAATACATTGCTGTCCTCAGGAGATCATAGACTCCTAAATGGAGCGCTGAAGCTATGCAGAAATGTTGGCCATGTAGCCCCCGTGCCCAAGCAGAGATGTGTTAAATGTCTAACCCTTGTCAGAAAAAGCATACCAGCAGATCAGAAACCCTCTCAACTAGGGTGTGTTCACACCTTACTTCCTCTTAACTGGCAGTTCTTAACCTGTGGGTCATGACCACCAGAAAACACACATTTCCTATGCTCTTAGGAACCCCTAACCATAAATTTATTTTTGTTGATACTTCATAACTGTAATTTTGCTACTGAGAGGTATCTCCGGTCCTAAGACCATCAGGAATATGTGTTTTCTCATGGTCTCAACCTACAGGTTGAGAATCTCTGCTTAAACACTGGTCAAATTAACAGTTTTCTGGTGCCTCTGCCCTATGTCTGCTTAGGGTTAATTTTCCCCGTTGTCAGTGTGAGGTAATAAAACTCCAGGACCATGAGAGGTGACATGGTATTTCTAGTACAACTATGAATTGGAGCAATTGACTCTGAGACTGGCTCCTCCCTTTCGTTCAAGTACTTATTAAATGGCCAGTGTCACATCATCTCTGGGACTAACATTGATCCTAAGTTTAGGAAGAGACTCGATCATGTTGGCTGCAGATGTGCCATTCACATCTTCATTGGAATAAAACTTTCTGGAATTATAAAGAAGAAAAATGAAAATACCACAGCATGCCGGCAGGGAGATATTAATAATGTTAACCCTTCCATGTCAGCCACTGAGTCTGACAAGCTGTAGTATGTAACCAAAATTGCATATTTGTTTATTATCTACTGATTGTTTTACTTTGCCTTTTATCAAATTATGCCACTGGTGTTATTTCAAAGTTTTTTTTTGTGTGTGTTTTTTTAAAACGGGGCCAAGTTATAATTCATTAACCACTTTTGCAGTGGTTTATGTTGAAGTTGCTTATGATTTTCCCAGTAAGAATTTGGTAGCATGCCACCTTATACACAAACACACACAAAGAAGAAAAGAATGTGGTGTAGCTAGAGATTTTCTCTCTGGGTCCCACCAAGTCCCGGCAGTCCCTAACCCACTGATAAAATAAACATACAGATGCTTATATTATTTAAACTGCTCGGCCATTAGCTCAGGCCTACCATTGTCTCGCTCTTACTCTTATACTCAGCCCATTTCTGTTAATCTATATGTTGCCACGTGTTCCGTGGCTTTACCTGCTGCCTTTACATGATGCTCCCTGGATGCCAGGTTGGCGTCTCCTCCTCTCTGCCTTCCTGTTCTCTCAATTCTCCTCTCTGCTAGTCCCGCCTATACTTCCTGCCTGGCTACTGGCCAATCAGTGTTCTATTTATCAATCAATCATCCACAGCAATGTGGGATTGAAGCATGCTGCTAACACATAGCCTCCAGTGCCAAGGCCTTAGGATCCAGGCACTAACACAGAGCAGGTCTGATCAAGCCCAGGTCACCCAACTTCAGAGCAGTGGTTGCTTATTAGAAGAGACCTTTGCTCAGTGGACATGCCAGGCCTGGTTGCAATGCTCTGTCACTGCTCTCCAAGGACCCAACTAAAGTAACTATCCAATGTTACTTTTTCCATTACCTGGGACCCCAGTTACTGGTTCTTCCTAGGTAGGGACTGGTACCAGTTCAGGACGGAGGTAGCAACTTTGTCATCACATCTATGCATGAGCTATCCATCTGCTCACTGTATTTTCTCATCCAAAAAGTCTGGTTCCCCAGGATGCACATTTTTCTTTCCAGAGTAAGAATTTTTGATATTAGCATCGATCATAACAATGTGTGCCCACACAAAAGACATCATAACGTTTAACATTTTTCATTAGTCATGGAGTCCCTGTGCTTTTCACCTAAGTAAATTCAATTAAACACAATGTGCAGAAGGGTAAGGGAGAACATCTCAAGCAGACTGGCACAATTGGTAATCCAAAAGACAAGTTCTGTACTGGGAGTGTTTAAAGCCATCAAGCCCGAGACGGTAACTATGTGTTCCATAAACAGCAGACAGAATACACGAATAATTTGAAGTTTCCTGACCGCTGGCAAAGAAGTGGAAGACTTTGTCTAGATTTCCAAGTGAGTGGGTACAGTCGATTTCACTCAGGGAAGAAATTGGAAAATTAATATCAAACTCTCAGGACGGATAAAAATCACAGGCAATGCAGGGGAACACAAAGAACCAACACATGAGAAGTACAAAAAGCGGAACTCCTGACTGACTATAACTTCTGTGATAAGCCTTCCCTGGCACTGCATGCTATGTGCTCCACTCTGCTGTGAGCGCTTCTGGTGCACTGTGAGATGCAGAAGTAGCAAGGATGCTTTTGAGAGGCAGATTCATAGGAATTCAAGATGGTTTCAGATATTTATTAGTTTTGTTGTGTTCTGATATTAGCATATAGGCCTTTGTATCATGCCATTGCTGAAGACACTGAGAAGAAAGCTAGAGTTGATATCTACAAGAACTGATAAAAGGTCTCAGCATGGTGAGATCCCTTGGAAAGTACAGCCCAAAACTCTGAAAAGTAAAAGGAAAGGAATTCCTTGAGCATGCACTCAAGCTAAAATACCAACACACACAATCATATTTAATTCTTACCAAACTCTATTAGATAGGCTTTAATAGCCCAATTTTCAAATTTTTAATTTTTATATTTTTGTATATGGGTGTTTTGTCTGCACGTATGACTGTGTACCATTTGCATGTCCTGTGCCCATGAAGAGAATGTGGACACAAACCTGGGAATCAAACCTGGATCCTCTGGAAGAATAGTTGGTCTTCCTTACTACTGAACCTTCCATACAGCACCATTCCAGTGTTTTCATGAAGAAACTGAGATTTGGCAATGCTGGGTAAGTTTCTCTAAGTCACACCATTAATGAGTGAGATGAAGATCCACAGGTGTACAGACACAAAGCAAATACTCAAGTATACCTCCCAGTCAAGCAGGGCCCAGCTCCCATTATGAAGCAAAGTTAGACATTACTTATAAGAACAGTTCCAGAATTTGTGCAGTGACTAAAGTCTTGCCTAAAGTTCATAGCAGGAAAGTCTTTCTCTCTATATAAGAAACCAAGCTGCCTGAGTAGGTCAGGTGCCTCTTGGGTTGACTTTCAGGAAGTGGCCTACTTCCATCCTCCTCTGTCCCACAAGGGGGCCAACAGAAGCTGTTGGGAACCCAGCTGTCAAATACGTTGTTGAGATAAATGTATGGCCAAGAGCCTGGCTCAGAGGAAGAGTGAATATGAGACTACACACGGGAAAATCCAGGAAGGACAGGGCCAGAGCAGGAAGTAGAAAAAGAATTATCTAGATTATCTGGAGCATTACAGGATGCTTGAATGAAGTCCTGGGTTCAATTACCAGGATTGGAGAAAAATGAGGGGAAAAATTCGGAGCAACTGAGGCCTCAAGCTGAGTCCACACTGGCCAACTGAATACTAGAGATAGAGAGGAAAGAGAAGACACAGATAATGGGTCATAGGTACAAAGGGCTTTTGCCTGACACTTCAAAGGTTTCCAAGGCTTATCAGTCAGAAAACACCCTGAGTAAAGTCAGAATAATGTCATCTTTTGCAGAGGGACACTGATAAAATGGACTTTGGAGAAAAAGAGATCTGGGTTCTAGTCTACCTCTGTCATTCACTAAGTTACCAGGGAGAGCTACTCTATGTGCTAGAGGCCCCATTTCCATGTGCAAATGGTAATAGTGCATGCATTTTGCCAAGAAACACAAATAATAAAAGAGAAATGCAAACTGCTATAATTCAGCAAGCACTCAAGCTGAGTCCAGACAAGACTTGCCCTCTTTATCTTGTCTCGGTCTTCTTTTTTTCATCTCTCAGCACAACGAGGGAGGCTCACTGATTTGTGTATTAAACCGTTTCCCTTATCCCTCCTAAGAGCTCTCAGTCCCAGGTTTAGACAGGAGGGCTGTGGTGTAAGGACACACTGAAGGGTGCACGAGGGTTACCCAAGAACAGATGGAGCAAGAACTTCCTCTCTGGAGTTTTGGGCAGTTAATGGTCTCATCTTTCCCTGAAGTAATTACCCCTAAGCACACCTGAGGAAATGCTTTTATTATCATCATGGGTTTGCATACTGTTGTTCCTATGTCAATTCAAGCAATTCATCAGTTCAAATAATGCACTGACAAATTTACCAAGAAAAATATATTGTTCACAGGAAGTATAAAATGCAGAAAAGCACATTAACCAATAAACTTTTGAGCCATAACATACTGCTGCTTCTTGTGTAAGAGAGCTCCTAGATGATTAAACACATGACGTTCTCAGTTAGCACACCAGGTGATCATTAGGCATTAGAAAGTAAAGAAATATTTACTTTACTAAAGAAAGAATCTTGGCGTCTTGGTTACAAAAATCTGAACGTAAAGGTTTATTCCATAAAAGTGGGGTGTGCTTTTCTCTTGTAAGTAATGTGTCTGTAGCCATTAATCTAAATCTGGATTCAGTATATAACTCCACCCACCACAGGGGATTGATTGCCCTAAAATGTGATCTCCTGAAATGAAACTATGAAAAGCGGCCATGGATAACTGCCGACTTCTGGAAGCTGTCTGGAGAAGTGAGTATGGGAACAGGGGCAGAATAAAACAGAAGTAAAAGAACTGTTGGGAAGATGTATTATCAGTGGCAACACTGAATTGGTACCACAGGTTCTCCATAGAAGCCGTGGAGAGAACAGCGTCGCTGAAGATGCTGTATCTGGAAAAGCTCAAAACCCCGAACTGCCAGGGAATCAGGAAGGTCAGGAGCAGCACAAACAAGCATGAGCAAGAGAAGGCAGCTGATTAGTGAACAGGCACCGAATTGAACACATAACTAGAATAGGACGTGTCCAACAAAAGGACCAGGTGGCCTGCTCTGTCATCCCGCCAGAATCAAGTAAAAGGACAACAGCAGAATGGAGTTGTGCATCCATTTGTTCCCTCACTCACTCTGTCTTTGACCAACCTGCATTTTTAGATTTTGTACAATGTTCAGAGCAGGGCGGAGACTGTCCACTGCTCACTTGACCTTTTCACCGTCCATTTTATGGATCATCTCCCCTTTTCAGGAAGAGTTAATTTAGGTGAATTACCTCTCCTTATTCCAAAGACCCTGGGGGAATAGTAAATCTCACTTCTATATATTTCCCCCTAAGACAAAAAGTCCCAGGTGTAGAGATATGTGCCTAGAAAATGTGTGTATACACGCAAAAGCTACAAGCAGAAGCAGCAGTTGTAAGTGAGAGAATGAATGACTAGAATATCCTTTATCCACGGCAGGAAATGGTAAGTAGCATTTTATCAGGATTAGTCCCTTTATACCACTTAATCTGAAGGAATTTCCACAATGTACTGTGGACTTATAAAAGCAACACACAGAGAGGCACATATAATTAATTCCAGATTGGTCAAATGATGAGTTTATTTTTATGTATTAATTTAATAGTATTAGTGTGTATGTATGCAGGTATGTATGATGTATGTGTACAGATGTGCATATGACATGAAGAACATGTGGAAATCGTGAGACAAGTTTGTGAAATTAGTTCTCTCCTTTTACCTTTACATGGACTCCAGGAATTGAACTTACGTCATCAGGTTTGAGTGTCAAGTACTTTATCCATTCAGCCATCTCTCCAACCCAAAATAGTGTGTTTTAAGATGTGCTATCATGTGTGTTTCTGTATTACTATGTGCTGAGATGTAGAAGAATGCACACCGGTTGGTTAATCATGGTGAAGGGGGGGATAACATAAACAGACTGACGATGTCACATTTTAAAAGAAGTGGGGGAAGACCTTAAAAGACCTGGGAAGGGGGAATGAAGATGATCAAAACGCATTTTATGAAATTCTCAAAGAATGAAAACATTATTAAAAACAGTATTTCAAGTTATACTACAGAGCCATATTATTAAAAACAGCATGGTGCTGGCACAAGAGGAACTCTAGATCGATGAACTAGAATGGAAGGCCCAGACACCAGCCAAACAGTTACAGTGGGAGAACGGGGGAGAGGACGGGTTTGATAATAACCATAATAATGTACGAATATGCCAATAATGTACGAAAAAACCCTTACAGAAACCCATGAGTTTGTAGGCTGGTTTTAAGATACAATTGTTTTTTCAAGGAGTTTGAAGACCTCTGATATCCACCAAGTCAAATAAATGATCAATCACCAGGTTCCTGGAGGTAGAAAATAGTGAACAGTTTATTAGTCAGATATGATCATGGCTCCTTTACCCACAGCTAAGTGGAAGCAACATAAAATTCAATAAGCAAAGGCCATCCAACCCATGGTGATTAGTAAATCAAATCCCAGGAGCTGCTTGGTAAAGTCCTAAGACTTCACAGGCATCACCCTTTGTCCTTGAAACAGTTGTGAGGCTTCAGCTGGTTGCCCAGTGTTTTATCTTCACAACAATCCCATTTTACAGATGAAGAAATGGAGACAGGAGAGTTTAGAACTTACTTAAGAAGGAGAGAATTTGTTACTACTTCACCTTTGCGAAATATGTAGAATAAGCCCCATGAGGGAAGAGATACTCCTAGTCACCCTGTATCTCTGGAGTCCAGCCACTCGGAATGTATCTAATGGACAAAAGAGTCCACCGTTATTCTCATTAGCATTCTCTTCAAAATCAAAGAAAGGTTATCAATACGAGACATCCAAATCAGACAGAAGGAATCAGCACGGATTAGGCTAATTATGTTTTTCTTCCAAATACCTGAAATACAAATACTCCCCACTGTTTTTTTAAAGTATTTTTTAAAATAATTACACATTAATTTTAATGAGATCTTTTATCTGATCTTCTTGTGTGCATATCTTCATAATAATGTTCACAATGGAAAACTGCAGGGAGTCCCATGGCAACAGGGTGGATGCTTTGACAAGAAAAGACACAGTTTCTATCATTTTGTGATTCAGTTTACCCAAGAAGCAGGGGCAAAGAACGACAGGGAGAGATCAAAAAGAAAATGCGGGAAGACAAGAGACATCATTATTGTGGTGAATCATTAATATTTTCTAGGCGGATGAAGTCAATAAATCGGGAGGCATGTCTGATGCGTTCTCTACTCTGTTGCCTCTCACAGTGTGTGCTGTCCTCCAGGTTCTTCGCAAACTCATCTAGACACACGTTTTATCACAGCACCAAGGTGATGAATACAAATACAATGTCAGTATTTGTTTCCTTCCTGCAACACGTGAATGGAAGCCTGCTGTGTCCTTTGGCTTCTCCTTCTGAGTGCCCCAGTCACTTCCTGTCTCAGATCACCACTTTCTTAACTGCCCCTTTCTGTGCCTCTGACTGCCACCCTTCTCTGTGCTTCCACGGCAGTCCTCAGCCTTTGGCATGCTGGCACCCGTCCTGTGATCTTATTCTCCGACACCAACATGTCTTCTTTTTGCCAGACTAGGTCTCTAGCTTCTAAGGAGCTATAACATCTTCTAAGAGAGAAGACAGGTCAGACTTCAAATACTGTAGGAAGTCAGAGAAGGGAAGAAAGGAAATAAGGCTACAGGCTGTGTGCTTCACAAATGGTTCCTAACCTTCGTAATGCTGCAACAGTTCCCCATGTTGTGGTGACCCAACCATAAAATTATTTCTGTTGCTGCTTCATAACTGTAATTTTGCTACTTATAAATCATAACAATGTAAATATATGTGCTTTCTGATGGTCTTAGGCGACCCTGTAAAAGGGTTGTTTGATCCCCAGGGCTCTCGACCCACAGGTCTAGAACCACTGGTTTAAACAGATCCTTAGTGATATATAGGATAGCAATTTTGCAAAGTGCCCAAAGAAGCTTTAGGAAGGTATATATGATCCAGCCAAAAGAAAAAGTTTAATTAATGCTGAATCTTTCCATATTTCAAGACCTTTTATCCAACCTTTTTACTCTACTCCTTATTAACATGGAGTCGTCCTTTTGTCCTCCCAACCTCTCTACTGCTGTTACCTGTATCTCATCCACCTGTGGGACTCACCTGAAATTACTCTCCCTGCTCCTGTGTGCTCCGTTTTTCAGAGATACTAGACTTAGTGGATAATACTCTACAGCTCTTCATTGATATGCCACGGTCTATGTCCCTTCTGTTTGGAGTGAAACCTAATTCAACCTCCTTCTAGGGTGAATGACTTCTGCATGTAATTCTAATTGCTTAAAATAAAATTAAAACTGGATAGGTGAGGGGACATCTTCTTTTCCACAGCCTCCCTATGAGATTCAGATTAAGTTCTGTTGAATACCTATACTTTATATATTAAATCAATATTAAATATAAATAAACTTAGTCCCCACAGCAGTCTATAATGTAGGTGTTGACTCTCTCCAAATTTTCATATTCAAAAACTATCATGCTGATGAGCATTTAAAATGCCGTGACTAGTAGATAGATGGGTCAAGATCAAACTGACCGTTTGGCATCAGGATTCATGATCTTCACAAGACCCCTCCCATTTGGAATCACAGAAACATTTGTAGGAACTGTCTCTAAGACACAAGCTCCCTGGTTAGAATGCCAATCAGCTGACCCAATTGGAATAACTAGGACTATTTTAATTGTAACCAAACCTGACTATTAGAAACAGCTGTAGTATCCTACGGTTCACACAGAGGCATCCAAAGAAGCTCTGCACTAGCGAAGTCTGAGTTTTATTGGTGTTTTCAGAAGACACTCATTTTCAGAAGAGCCTGTTTCACTAGTTGCTTGGATTTGTACATCTTGTTTCCCCAGCTCCTGTTTGCCTTGAGCTGGTGACCAGTCATGCACTCCAACAGTACACATGAATCACTGTCTCTTAACAGAGTTAGAGTGCAGCTAGACCAGCATTCCTGCTTCCCGTCACATTATCACTGTAAGATAATTGTGTGGCTTTTGCTTGGACATCATTTGGGGAAATGCCTGGTTGGCTGGGACAGCCACCATGTTGGTAGACACATGCAACTGTCAGAAAGCTCCTTTTTATATTAATGTGTGTATATTTTTTTTTCCTTACAATACTCACTGAATTGATCATGAGTTGATACAGCCATTGAGGAGTAGAATGTATTATTATATCTCAAAGAGAACAGTAACAAAGCCAATGTTCCTCCATGTCAGTCACTGCTCTTATCAAAGAACATGGTGAAACACTTCATGTGATGGAGTTATATTATATTCATAGCACACAGAGGAGGAAGTCAGTGTCGCTAAGGACCATTGTGGGCAGCATCAGAAGATGTAGTAACCACAGTGACTGAGTTCATAATAGACAAATAATCGATTTTGCTGATGGATGGATTGAACTGGTCTTAGGCAGTTTGCGGTCTAAACATGATTATAGTAATCGCAATGCCAGATTCCTCCTTCTGATTGATCATGACATAAACCCCAGATGTGGAAATTCACCAGAGGTGGCTAATTGCTAATTTTTTGCAATTTGGAGAAGAACCACAGAATCAGCAAGCCTCAGGCCAGTGTTTCACATTTCTGAGACTGCCCCTGGGGAGCTGCTGATTCTGATTTGTAAGTTCCTGATTGCTGAGTGGTTTGTCCAGCCAAGGCGGCAGTACACCATTGGGTGGGTGCAGAAAACAGCTTACAGGCTTACATCTAAGTTAGAGAAGCCCACTCCTCACAATGATCCTAAGAATAATGGGAAAATATGACCAACCAAAATGTTTACGCAGCACTTCATTATGGCCAATGTTTAGTGCTTTTAACTCAGACTTAGCCCGCACCCTTCAAATGAGGAGAAATCACAGAAGTTAATGAAACATTAGTAAATACCAGACTTGCCACCAGAGTTCAGCTGTCCAGACAGCTAGTTTCAGTAGTAATTCTAGAACTAAAAGTGAAAAAATAAATAAACTTCCTCTGTGCACTTAAGATCTATGCCTTTCACTATATACAAGTTGCATCTCATATGTTTTGAGGCCAGCAAGATGGCTCAGCAGGTAAATGAGCTTGCTGCTAAGACTGAAAACCTCAGTTTGATCCCTGAGACCCAGGAACAGTCTCCCACAGGTTGGCTTCTGACTTCCACACATGCGTTATGGCATGAGTGTGTCCATACCCCCGCTCTACACACACACAAAATAAGAAATTTTAACTAATTTATTATTTTTTTTAATTAAAAATATGCTTTGGTAACAGCTATAAGGGATTGATTGAAGGACTTGAAAAGCTAGTGGCAAATAGAAAAATATATCCATCTATGATGCTCTTCCTCCTCTTGACCCCAAGGACACCTTTTGTGGAAGTCGGAGGTCAACTTTCAGGACTGAGTCTCCCCATTCATCTTGCTGAGGCAGGGTCTCTCTTGTTTCTGTTGCTGTGCCTTGTCCTTCAGGATACCTGGCCTCTCCTGTCTTCACTTCTTGCTCCTCCACGTGTTACTGTTGTAAACCATTGCACCCAGCTTGTTTGTGGGCTCCAAGACTAGAACTCAGCTGGCCGGAGCAGCAAGTGTCTATACCTGCGGAACCAACTCACTGGCCTGGACTTTTGGGTGGTCTTTTGTTTTTTGACAAGGTCTACCTCTGAAGCCCAGGTTGCTTTCGGTTTATTAGGTTGCTCACACCTCAAACTCACCAAAGTCCTCATGATTCAATTCTCAAGTGCCTGCTTTACAGTTTTGAGCCATCACACACTATCTGATTGTTTAGAAATGAAAATATTATAGTATAAATGGGAGAACAGAGACGGTAACCAGAATAGGCAAAGCCGTTTTGAAGATGGCTGCTATCTGACCATATGCATATTCCAGTAACCAAACAGAGAGAGAGAGAAGTTTCCAGGAAAAAAATAGAAGATGTCCAGGAGCCTGGATTCTTAAGAAGTCAGGAGAAGATGTCAACCAGATACATAAGGTGGCACTGGTGCTAGCTCTTTCCTCCACTACAACTTGAAGGAAAACAGCTAAGAATAAAAAACATGGGAGGTGCCGGGCGTTGGTGGCGCACGCCTTTAATCCCAGCACTCGGGAGGCAGAGCCAGGTGGATCGCTGTGAGTTCGAGGCCAGCCTGGGCTACCAAGTGAGCTCCAGGAAAGGCGCAAAGCTACACAGAGAAACCCTGTCTCGAAAAACCAAAAAAAAAACAAAAAACATGGGAGGGTTGGGACACTTGGTAGGTACAAGTCATGGTGTTCTCCTCTGACTGCCCCATGTTGTCAATGAAGTATATACACCAATGTTATCTGTTAAGAACAAGCAGGTACAACATCTAACTAGACTGGGGATGAGATCCTATGCTTCTGCACCGATAAGAATGTTGATTCTGAGTTTTCCTGGAAGAAGCCACTGAAAGACTAAAAGGAAATGGGGAGTGTTACTGCTTTCTTTATAGCTACAAGATTGGCGGGGGACGGCGACTCCTGGGACCAATTTTAGGCTTTTCCCTCAGCAAAGGGCATCATATTTAACAAATAAAAAATTTTATCTGGCATATCAACATCCCAGCTTGTCAGAACACAAAGAAACTGTGGGCTCAGAACCCAGACTCCCAAGAGATGTGAAGAATGATAGCTGGCTAGGCATCGCAGAAGCTGGACTTCTTTCTCAGGACCAGAATGATCATAGTATGAAGACTGAGCACAAAATAACGAGACACACTTCCAGCCCTCATGTATCCCCACTGCTTCAGCATCAACAAGGGGGAGAGAACCAGGATGCTGGACTTATCTACAACCACTGTTGTTTAGCAGCATTGGAGCCCCTAGTAGGAAGAAGGTGAAAACCAAATTGCAAGGCCAGGCATAGTGGCACATGCCAATCATCCTTGGAGGAGAGGTGAAAGGATCAGGAATTGAAGGCCAGCTTTGACCACACAGGATGTTTAATACCAGCTACAAGTGTGTCTGTTGCAAAAAGAAACAAACAAACAAAATCCCAGAAATGAGAACAAACGACAAATGGCAGTGTCAGCCTCTACCAGCTTCTGAATCTGCACTGCAATCTCTCTGTGTGCTCCAGAATCAGGGATTCTTGTTATTTTAGTGATGATGCATTTATTCTTTCCCACATCTGGTGTGTAAGCTGGAATGGTGGGACACAGTGCTAGAGCATGGGGTTAATGGCGAGATACTCCTGGATTTACTCACTGGGCAAATACAAGAGATTATCATTGGAATGTGAATCTCACATCTGAAGTTCAAAATAAATATTCCTAGCTATTAATAAATACAACTAGACATTATGGGAAAGCATTAAGAGTTCAATTATGTCTAATATTCTCACTCTTTTTTTTCTGAGCTGGAGTCTCACTGTGTTAGCCTGGAATTCTTGATCTTCCTACCTCAGCTGCCAAGTGCCAGGATTACAAGTTACAGTGACTCGAAATTGAATGGTATTCAACAATTTCAAGGTCATGCTGACAAGAACCCAGAGATTTATTCAAAGGCTCAGTTTGGGTCAGTGATTTGCCATGAGAAAATGCTGCCTGTGATTTATAGAAACGCCACGGCTCCAGAGCTATGTATGAGTGTGGCTCTGGGCATGCTCACACACAGTCTGTCCCTCCTAAAGTTTCAGTCAGATTTCTCAGGTGGAATTACCGCCAGCTGCACAACTCTCCGTGTGAGCAGAAATGGGTAGTCTTTGCAGAATTGCCTATTATCCTCAGTTCTGCTGGAACAATCAAGAAGACAATAGCGACAGCAGCCTGTATCCCACCAGGCATGTGTCATACTAGTCCATCTTCAGAGGCAAAGGAAATGTGCAGCCTTTTAAGGCTCATTTCACTGTTAGTCCTTTGAAAAGAAACCATTTTACTCTTCTATAATAAAGTGCTTCTATGGGTTTATAATAAAACACTTAAATATAGGTTTCCTGTAAAAATGTAGAGCCTTTACTTCTCTCCCTAACAGAGAAGATTGTGTAACTAATATTCAGCTACCACCTCACCATTATTTACACATCTCTGTTCAATTTAATAATGACCCAAAGTAAGGATAGGCCTATTGCATATGATTTCTTGCTCTATGGGCATACTCGGTTCCTATTACAAAACAGCAGAGTCCAGAGTAATTGGATCCATGGCTGTAAGAGAAGCCTATGGAGTGCCATCATCCCCTGCATGCCATTAGTGAGCGTTGTGATCTGGAGCAGATGGCTCACCCTCTCTGGGCCCCAGTTTCTTTTGCTAGCAAATATGAACCCCTTCATAGCTGTTATTTCTACAATTCATCATCATCTACCACAATAGTTTTCATGCCTGCCCCTGAAGTTTTTCTTAGTCCAGTTGCTGCCAAAACCAGTTCCCAGAGTGTAAGTTCTCACATACATCTTCTTCAGCATTTACTAATGGAACACGACAACACTCAAGCTTCCCTCTGAGTCACAGAGGCCCTCTATCTGGCCTCAGTCCACTCTGTTTGCAAATTCCTAAGGTTGTAGGGCTACACCTGAACTCTCCTTTCCCTTCACCATTGAAAAAAATGAAGGATCTCGCTCTTTAGATCTTAGATTCTTTTCTTCCCCCACAGCTGGAAATCAAAATTAAATCAGGAAAATTTCATGGGATATTTTCTAATTGATTTTCTAGAGTTCGCTATTTATTTGGACCTTGGGCAGCTATTCTTTTACATTTTTTTCTCCCCAGGGCAACATGAAGGTCAACTTGTTTTTTAATTTTTGCTTTCTTTTTCTCTTGCCCCTGAACTTCCTGATGGGACAAGATTATTGCCATAAAGTAACTTAACATCACAACCTTATGAATCTACACCTTTCTTTAGTTCTGTAACACAGGAGTTATATTCTAAATATGAAGTAATTTAATAATTGTTTATTTATAAAATATTATAAATTATACATATATTCTGCTAAAATAAGGAAGGATCTGCCAGTTTTTAAAATCATTGACAAATGTGTTCTACTGGATCTTATTTCCTTTGACTGATGTTGAGTTAGTTGCCTGTATGATAAAGGCAACACCAGTCTACATAAAGGACAACAAAATTGAATATCAAAGATGTATTTAATATTGTATTGCTTTAAATAAAACAAGAATAATCTTAAAAATATATTTGAGTCAACATTTCCAAAAGCATTTGATTTGTGTAGGAGTTCTGACTTGATGATTTATGCCTTTTATAACAGAGAGTCAGTAAATTACTGCTTTACTAGAAAAAAAAATCTATGAAACATTTTCCATATTAATCACCTATTTCATGGGTCAACAATACTGAGAACAACTGTTTAAATATTCAATTATTTTAAAATTCAGCAAAGGAAAATAGCGTTGAAATTAGTTTTTTCTTCTCCCTCTGTTTGTTTGGTTTTGGTTGTGTTTTGTTCAGGGTCTTATCACTGAACCACACCCCCGGCCCTATTATCATACTTTTAAAATAATTGTATATGCTAAACCTAATAAAACAGATATGTTATGCTATTTGGTTTATGAGTCCTTTTAAATAATGGTTGAGTTCTTTATTTACATGGTTATATTCCCCACTATCCAATACATCTAGCCCTTATCATCATGATGGAATTTATTTAGAATGTATGTGCTGAGAGCCACCGTGTGCCCTTTGGTATTCTGAATCGTGAGTGTAACAAAGAACAGCTCAGAGAAATACGAACTCTCGGGAAGCCCACACGCTATTTGAGAGAGACAGAAAATAAATAAATGCTAAGACGATTTCACACAGTGATAAACACTATGGAGAAATGAAAGGGGGTGGTAGAAGGCAGAGCAGGGAGCCGCCGCCGACTACTAGAGCTGTCAGGGAGAATGTCAGCCTACATGACAAGTCAGCCATGCGAAGACCTGGGAGAAGAGCATTACAGACTTGGAGTGAAAGCGAAGGCCTAGACCCAGCAGCAGCGAGGGCAGTATGGAGCCTGTAGCATGAGAGTCAGGAGACATCAGAAAAGGAGCTCGATGGCATGGGAAGGAGCTGCACACTCTTGTGTGTTGGCCATATTAAGGGAGTTTGATTTTGTTGGAATTTTTTTTTCCTGTAAATCACTAAAATTTTAAACAAGGGGTGTATAATCTATATGTGTTGTTTGAAAAGAACACTTTGAATATTGGATGGGAGAGAAACTGGAGGGGGAGAGCAGGAATATAAACAACTTGACGGCTACTTTCAGAAGAGCTGAGGAGAAGCAGTGAATATGGTGGGAGGCCAGTAGACGGAGGCTATCTATCTCTTCTTACCTGGGACATGAGACAGATGGAAGGTTGCTGACGTAACAGTTTAAGTGAATAATTAATGCTCTTTGCAGAGAAGATTATGAAAGGATAAGATTTGAGAAGAGGGGATCAAGAATTGGACTCTTGGTATGCAGAGCTTCGGGCAGTTATTAGACAGCCAAGGAGATATCGAAAGTGATCAGTCAAAAAACATGAGAATTGCACCCTAGTCTATAGATTGGCAACTCATTTCAGAACATGTATACTACTTTCCCACAGATATTTAACAAACATCCCCACTGTTTTCTGCTCATCTCCTCCCCACCACCCCTAGCAGAATCTCTTCAGAGAGAGGCACAGTGACTTCTTCACTTAACAGTCACCTCCTCACACAGGTGACCGACATAACAATGAACAAGTGTGGATTGGGTGGGCTTCCTAAATAGAAGCATTTCTTCATTGTCACTAATATATCAATATGAGCCTCCTGCAGAGCCCATAAGTTCACCTTGATTAGCTCCTTCCTGATTTCTATAGCATCTCTCCCTTTCCCCAGGAAAATGGGAAAGAGAGTGGGACTGGAACTCACATGCTAAGGGTCAGAACAGAGTGAGTATCCGGCACAATTGTGACAGCATGTGCAAGACTTGCTCAAGTTCCAGCCAGACTAAACCCCAGCATGGCATGTGGAACGTGGACATGAAATCCTGGAGCTATTGGAATTTGATAGCTGCTGGGCAGAGGAAGAGTCAGTTTCTCCACTTATGTGACCCTTGGTAGGTCCTGTGCCAGGGCAGGCCCCATTCCTAAGGACAATGAAGAGGGGAAATCTCAAAGCTGCGTGGGAAAGAATGGGTGGGGAGTTATGGAAAGAATTGTGGGGGAGTTATGTGTTCAAAATACATTGTGTGAAATTCTCAAAGAATAAATAAAATATCATCTAAAAACATAGAGTGGCCAGATGTGGTGGTGCATGCCTTTAATACCAACACTTGGGAGGTAGAAGCAGGTGGAGCTCTGTGAGTTCGAGGCCAGCCTGGTATACAAAGGGAGTTCCAGGGCTGCTACACAGAGAAAACAAAACAAAAAACCATTGAGTAAGTCTTACATGATCACTACTTACCATAGAACTTAAATATAAAAAGTTAAATAAATATTAGTAGACTTAATGAATCAATGACAAGATAGTTACATGTATTTTCAAATTAAGTTTATTATTATCCAAATCAACTATTTTTCACAGGTCAAACTTCAACAAATGTAATTACATAATTAGATAGATAAGGCATGTGATGATGCATTGAGTAACTCTGAGTCTCTGGGTATATTGCCTTTCTCTGGTCTATACACTCTGAGGCATAAGTCAGCAAATATTACTTCCTTCTAGAAACATGGCTTTCAGTACACAATGAAATGGAGAATTTAAACCGACCTGAAATTTAAACCTACCTATGAAAAGGATGAAAAATCAGGTCTGGGCCCATGCTGACCTTGCAAAGCCCTTTCTGTCCCTGGTAGAGGTCTAGGCCCATGCTGGCCTTTCGAAGCTCTTTCTGTCCCTGGTAGATAACTATGTGACCACAACTCAACACTCAAAAAAAGAAAAAAAGAAAAAAAAAACATGGAAAAGGAAGGCTGACCACCACAGCACATGAGCAACAGGTTTCAAGACCCTCCAGTGACAGAGGAAGTGAGAACAACTCTTCCTGTCTCCCCAGGCACTGGTTACAGAATCAGGAGAAACGTGAGAGACAGACGACCCATCTGTGGAGTTGGTTTGTGGGATAACAATGGCTGCCTCCACAGAGCAGCGCACGGCAGGAAGGTGGGAACATGCTTGGGCAGACGCACGGACTGACTTGGTGTTGTTTCTCTGACGAACTGAGAGTTTTCTTTCCTTTGGAGGAAAGTGCCAGTTTGCATAACTTGTGCTTTTCCCAATGTTTACTTCTGTTCATAGTCCCTTTCTCATCATTGTGACAAAAATGCCTGCCATAAGCAACTTCTGAATAGAAACGTTTGTTTAGCTCACGGTTTCAGAGGCCTTAACCCACTGTGCTAGGGAAGGGATCCTCAGCACAGCAGCTCACACCATAGTAGGAAATAGTCGGTAATTTCTGTATACTTTGTAGTAGAATTCAAATGTGTGACTCATGGAGATTATTCACTCTGAATTTACCCAAATCAAGCATCCCACATAGGCAGTGAGAGCTGCTAGCCCACGATAAGTCAGTGGGCTTGAGTCATCTAAGTCTAATGGACAAGATTCCTTTTTTAAAAAAATAAAACGGAGCAAATTATACTGAAGTACATTTGTAATCTCAGTACTTAGGAGGTGAAGGCAAAAGGATTAAGAGTTCAAGAACATCCTCAGCTACATAGGGAGTTGCAGGTGAACTTGGGCTACATAAGCCCTTGTTTAAAAAAATTATAAAATAATTATAAATATTTAGAATTAAATTAATTTTTAAATGTAAGCACAAATAATAAAATACTTCAACAATAAGGAGATGCTCTTATTCATCTTTTACATTTCCAGCCATGAATGAATGGATAAATACTTGAATGAACAGTCTATATCAAATTTTGCCTCTTTTTAGATTAAAATTTAAGAATTATTCTAAAAAAAGGCAGAAGCAAAAGAAAGCAGGATTTTTTTTTTTTTTTTTGCCTGTTAGAGCATGGAATACATCTACAACTGAATTTTGCTTAGAACGGAAATGTCTTCCCCTGTCCCTGTGCAGATAATGTTTTAAAACCCCATTGAATTGGCCTTGGATGAATCATCATGCTTCAGCTCCACCTAGATTGCTGCAGCACAGGTTTTTGTTTTTTGTTTTTTGTTTTTTTTTTGTTTTTTTTTTTTTACTGGAATTGAACAACCTTGTATTCCTGGAATTGCTATAAAAAATGATTTTACAATCAAAAGCAAGGAGAAAGACATCATCAGCAATGGCAGAAAGGGTAAGGATTCATGGAAGACCTAACAGCAGAGCTGGAGAAAGGCAGGCGCAATTGTCACTTGAGAGTGGCTTTTCACACAACCAGGAACAGAAGATATTTACCATGTGCAAGCTTGCTAAAACATCTTGCTTTAAGTTTCTATAGCTTTGCCTGCTCATGCCTATCAGTACATATTTATTCCAACTGTATCTATTCAATGTGTACAATGAGTCACTGCACAAACCATATCAGAAGGCTTAAAAGGCAAGCAGATACATAGATACAATATAATGGAAAATTAAGGTGCACACTCTCTTTCTCCCATTTCTTATGTAAGCCGTTAAACTATATTTAATTAAATATTGTCTAAATATGCCCAGTGTTTATAAACATATTTCCCAATCAGCAACTGATATTTAATCCATTGGGGACTAATATGAAAAAGAGTGCAAGTTTGAAACCTGAGGGTCCCCCCTTCACAGGGATTGGTTAAATCGAATGAAGTGCTACACATTGCCTTTAGCCACTTACTTTCAAAATAATAAGAACATTACACACTCCATGTGCTTCTGATCTGAGACTTGAGGAGCAAAGAGTGGGGGAAATGAGACTAGACATTGGGAGTTTACAAAAATCACAGTGTCCCATTTCTAATGGACCTTGTCAAAGAATAATAAACAAGTGTAAAATCAAACTTCAGTAAGCTTAGAAATTCCCTGTCTCAAAACACAGCATTATCAAAAAAAATTGTCCAAGTGTCTCTTACAGTTTGGATCTGAAGTGTGTCCCATAGGCCCAGGTTAAAGGATTGGTCACCAACACTTTTAGTAGATGGTGGAAACTTTTAGGGGTGGGGCCTACTGGGGGATTCAAATCATTAGATGATCACTGAAAGAAATGTTGAGTCCCTTCTTCTCTCTCTTTTCTTCCTGTCCACTATGAGGTGGGCAACTTTCTCCACCACATACTTTCCATCACAGTGTTCAAGTTCAAAAACAAAGCCAACCAACCATGTGCTGAAACTTCTGCAATGGTAACCAAAATAAACCTTTTATTCCTTTTGAGTTGATTTTCTTGGGTATTTTGTCACAATGACACAAATCAGAGTATGTAAGAAGTAAATAAAACAGGAGCAAGAGTATGAGGACAAAATTATGTGTTTGATCTATATGCAATTCAATTCTGTTATTGTTTGTCTGCATATATGTATGCACACTGCATGCATGAAGTAGCCACTGAGACCAGAAGAAATGTCCAGTAGCTATGGACATTAACGATCTCCCAGGTGGCTTCTGGAACCAAACCCAGTTGTTCCATAAGAACAGCAAGTGTTCTTAGGCATGGAGCCATCTCTTTGGGCCCCAGATTGTAGGCTCTTTAAAAGTCTATTTTAACACACGTCTCCAAGAAGTTAGTAGCATTGCTACCTATCAGAAGCATCTAAAACCAGTTTTCTATACTACTTTTAAATTCTGATAACATTGACAAAAATAGATAGGTCTCCATTTGTATGCACTGCAAAGAAACTTACATTAAATAAGATAAACTAACAAATTCCTGCTGCATATTGAACACCTGCCAATCACAGACCCTTGTGTGATGAGAAAGCCCTCTTGCTTTCCTCTATATTTGACGATTAAAAAATGTTCCTACTAGGATCAGAGACAGGATGTCATATTTAAGAGGTCACTTACAACAGCAAGAAGCATTGCCTCCTTCAGGCCATATAGCCCAAGGTCATGGGTGGAGCAAATACCACTACACATATTATCACTATTGGTAACAGAATCACTAGACAAATAATAATGAGAGGAAGCACCAACCTTTTGATATATCTGTCTAAGTGGTTTAGAGAGTTGATCTCATGTGTAAGTAGTTAACTGACAAATCTGTATCATTGAAAAGGTGAACCTTCTGAGTTAGGACTTGGCCTAGAGTGCATTCAACAGATCTGAATCTTTAAAGCAATTCCATGCTTGATGAGTTTGAAGAATGCAATATGAAATTGGAACAGTAAAGAATTTCTTGAAAGCATTTGTTTTATGTCTGTCTGTAAGTGTACTGAGTTTGGTGATGCAGCTGTAGAGTCATCAATTAGCACTCTATATAGCTGAAAGGAGGAAAAGACTATGTGATTGGTATCACCTCTTTACAGTGTCACTGTAACCACTATTACCAATGGCTCAAGTGCTTAACCAATGATGCCTTTTGATTTCTGTTTCACATTATAGAAGTAACTATAATGTTACAATTGTTAAAGTTCAGATATTTGGAGGACGTCAGATTTTTATTTCCAGCTAAAATGGGGAGTTTCGTTTCAAAATGCTACCAATTTGTTTCATCTTTACTGAAGAAAAAGAATATAATGAACACATCCCTGTGGGTCTTGTTTAGGGAGGCTTCAGAGATGCCTATAAAGTGAGGACTCCATCCTCCCTCCTGTTATATCTGTATGAAACGTGTGTTGTTGCTCTCTAGCATATGTTCCAAGTTTTCATTCAGAGGTTGAAAGTGTGGTCCACAATGTGATTCTTATATAGTTGTAATAGTTCTGTTCTTACCATGCATTTATTTCATGGTGTCAAAGTGCAGCTTCAAACTGCTATAAAGTTAGTCCATAGCAGAAGCCCTCCTCACTCTGTGATTGCTCCACCTCTACCTTTCAGAGCATGTTGGATCACCTCCAGTTCTGTTCTATCAGAAACATTACTGAGTTTCTCTGATTTCATTATGAACCTGTGTGAGAATTTGCTGGTTTCTTGTTCTTTTTTACTGCCCTTCAACGTTCTTCTTGTTTCTGTTTCACAGATTTTTTTAGGAATTCTCATTTATTCTAATTGTCATTTCCTGGTTGGTTTTAGATTTTTCAAATAGCTTCATCTAAATTTTTTGTTATTGTTGTTCTGATCACAGTGTCAAGATTCTGAACCAAATGCAGGACATAGATAAATACATAGTTATCTAGTATCCTAAAGGAATTGTTGATACTCCTTGAGCTGATTAGTTTTAAATGTTACCATGACACAACCTAGAATGAGTCAACTTGGAGGAAAGGTTTAATTAAAAGACTGTTTAGATCAGGTTGGCCTATGGCCATGTCTATGAGAGGTTGTCTTGATTGTTAATTGGGGTGGTAAGATCCACCATGAGTGTGGGTGGCACCATTTACCAGACTGGTCCTTGAATAGTTGAGGAGTGAAGAAAGTTGGCTGAACATAGCAACAGGTAAACAGTATGTAACATTCATCTCTTTTAGCCCCTCAGCTCTTGAGTGTGGATGTAGTATGGCTAGTTGTTTGAAGTCCCTGCCTTGACTTCTCTTCAATGATAGATAGTAGCTAGAAATTATAAGCTGAATAAACCTGTTCCTCCTCTAAGTTGCTTACAGTCAGGGTGTTTTATCATAGCAACAAAAGCAGAAATAGAACACTTGTAAACAGTCTGCCCATGAATTTGGTGGAAGTGCTGGTTTGTATGATGCCACCTAGGTCTACAATTACAATATGAAAAAGGGCCTTAACTAAGTTCATAGATCTCTAAACATCCAAAGTTCCTATGGGTCCTTCACCATAAACGTTGTTTCATTGTCTTTTTAAAAGCTATTCACATGAAATTTGCAGGCAAATGGATGGAACTAGAAAAAAATCATCCTGAGTGAGGTAACCCAAACCCAGAAAGACAAACATGGTATGTACTCACTCATAAGTGGATTCTAGATATAAAATAAAGAACAATCAGGATACAACCCACAGAACTATGGAGGTTATAGATATAGCATGGAGATCCCTAGGACGACTGTGAATTATAATAAATTTCGGTTTTACTCAATTCCTGAGCAAGCCTCAAGGAACCATCTCACTATTAAGATAAGAATACATACTGTATCAAGCTGATAATAGAAAAATAAATAAATAAATTTTAAACAATAAAAAATAAATAAAAAGAAAAATTTGAAATATTTTAAAAAAGCTATTCAAACATCAATTCTTGACAGTATGGCTATTTAAGGGTATAGCTAAATGTGTTCTTTAGACATTAAACATGGGATGAGGTCAATGTGAAGAAACAAAAATGCTAGAGAAGATTGATGAATTCATTATGTGAGTGTCTAGAGAGCCACTGAAGTGGGTACCAAGAGAGAAAATATGAAGCTGTCGCCTCCAAGACTGAACTAGAAATGCCTCAGATATTAAGAAATAAAAAATGAGTTCCTAATGCTAAAGGAATCCTAAATCTTTTGAATCTAACTAGAGTCTAGCTAAATGAAAATAATTTATGTAGAAATGCAAGCAAACATTAAAACAGATACAAGGTATTTCCTTTATATAAAACTAAAGCAATTGAAATCTTTCTGAAAGTGGATATATCTTTAATGCAAAGGAGAACCACTGAATCAACCATGACTTTGATCTTTGACTGTATGTCTTTGATTAAATTGAATTTTACTAATGTGGTCATTCCTCTTGTTTTATTTCTCACCAAAGAAATAAATATCATCCTGAAAAGGTTAATGTTATCTCCTTCTGGTTCTTAATATAATTCTCTACTAACATGCCCATTTTCTGAAAGTTGCTACATCATATTTCTTACATATTAATAGCAGTGCCACATATTAATGTCATATGTACATGTGAGACATTAAAATGGGAATACATAGATACAAAGACAGGAATAAAGATGATGAGGATAGTAGATTTGTTCCTAACTGTGAACAATGCAAAGCCCTTTCAGAGTCTCTAACTCGTTTATTAGACTCAAACAGACAAAATGGAACCTCTTGTTCCTAGGCAACAGGCTTTCTGTCCTGGGAGAATAAATCCACAGTGAACGGGCTAACTTTGGTTATGGCTATAGAGAATTATCAGAGTAAGGCATTTGGGGGCATACAAAAACTTAAATATTTAGTAAGCTATTCTTTGTCTCTGACCATCATTTCAAAAAGTGCCAATTTTGTGAATTATTATGACTCTCCTTATAGTGTGGGATGGTTTTGAAGTGTAACTTTTGAATATGAGACATTTGTATGTCTATTTCACAAATAGATTTTCATTGGAAATTATTAATTAAGAGCAATAGATATGAAGAACACTGGATTTTCTTTAAATTATGGGTTCAGAAAAAACAAAGTTAAAAGTAACTGTGTTTGTACCCACAGACTAGTTTAGCTCTCAGCCTGGGCAAAGGAACTTCTCTCTGAAGTGGGCAGAAACTCACAACTGGTCTAAGTGTTGAGTTCTCTTCTCAGCCTGAGAAAGGACTGTAGAGTGATGAGCATCTCTATGACCCCTCAAGGCTCAGTGAACACTACCTGGAAGAAGGAACAACTTCTAGCCACATTTCAAAAGATGGAAAACAGAAGTCTAGCCTTAAATGCAGTCTTCTTGATCAAGAGTTACTCAAAGATTTCTAAATTTCAGATAAGTCACAAAACACTGAATCACTGTTGCTAGAACTACATCAATAAATGTTAGTTTGGACTCACAGAAGTTCATGATTTGGTCAGGAAAAGGAGCCAAGAAAGACTAGTATGTTTCTATTGAAATGAGTTAGACAAATATTAAAGAATAATGAATATCACTAAGTTTTCCTTTGTGCAAGTTGTAGGCTCCGCATTCACTGAAGAAGGGTTCACGAGAAAGTACATAGATAATTGTTTCTCCTCAAGTATTTTGGCTTCTTTTACAGCTTTTCTCTCAGACAATATCAGTCCCTCCTCTCTGTACAAATACATTCTCTAATGACAGTATCTGCCAGGTCCCCTCTGTTGGACACAGCACAGAGTCCTCCCTCTGTTTTCAGATCCCTGAAACTGCCTCCTTTCCTCCCCACCCCTAAAATGATCACCTTGTTGTTTCCCAGACTGTCTGTTCCTTCTCCATCTCCTTAATTGTTCTTCTGATTTTCTAATCTCTTAAATACAGGAAATTCGTAAGTTTGTTCTTGGGGCATCTTCTCAGTTTTTTTCTCTCTAAAGATATGAATCAAAATCTCCACCTGTGACATCAAAAACATTGAGCCAGTGCATTTACACACACACACACACACACACACACACACACACACACACACACACACACACGAACTTCACTGCTGCTGTGGGGCAGGCTCTCTGCAGACTCAGTCTTATTTTTTGCTCTTTGAGATCTAGATGTTCTTGCTCTTTGCTGCTTGATGGTTGTAAACCTGTTACTAGAGAACTGTACTTCAGGGGCTAGTCTCTCTACTACTGAGGGTACTGTTAGCCACAGTACAGCAAAACTCCAACATTCGGGGATTACTACACTAGAGCTCTATTTCTTACCTATGTAAGTTCTGAAACTGGGGTTCATCTTCTTCTGTGTTGTGGCTTTTTAAGGTTAATATGCAGCTCCCAGAGCCACCATGTTCTCTGCTCAATCTGCAGAAGACTGTCTGGAAAGTTGCATGTGGGGCCAGTTGTACAGTAGTGTACAGTACATGTGTACAGCAGTGCACATGCAGCGGCTCTCTTTACATTCCATTGGCTAAAACCTAATCACACAGACACATTAGCTGAAAGAGAGAGTAGAAAGGATAATTAATCTGTATGTTCCCCCCATAATGCATTGTCATCAACTGAATGTACAACTAAGCTGTCTGTCATAACTCCCTCCCAACAGTTCATCATTTTCCCATAATTACTACAATCAGTCACCTTTAATTAAATTTCTAAGGGATCTTCTATACCTATTTCTCATTTCCTTTACAACATCCCTCAATTAGAGAGATGCATACACTCATTCTTTTTGTTTTTTTTTTTTTTACAAGCATGTTCTCAGGTCAGCAGGATCTTACAGTCCAAGTGGGAATATCTAGAAAACACACAAACAACCATGCAGCACTACCTGAGTGGAGAACAGGAAACCTGGCCACTCCAGAGCATATACATCCAAGAAGCCAGGGAAAGCATCTCAGGCTTATGCTGAAGTTTTAAAGAGGGTTTCTTCTGGGCTTATAAGAGAGGAGAGCCTTTTAAACAATGTGGAAGACATTGAAATGAATTAATTAGCTTTATGCACAGGGGCTGGGAAATGGATCAACAGTGAAGAGCATGTACTGCTCCTGTAGAGGACCCGAGGTCAGTTCCCAGCTCCCATGTTGGGCCACTCACAAGCACCTGAAACTCCAGCTCTAGGGAATCTGTCTCTCTCTTCAGGACCCCACAGGTTCCTGCACTGTCAGTGGCATATTCTCACACATAAACACACACATATGCACATAATTTTCAATTTTTTAACTAAATTTGGGGACTTCAGAGAAGACTCAGCAGTTAAGAGAGCTTGCTGCTCTTCTAGAAGACCTGGGTTTAATTCCCAGCACTCCCATAGCAGCTTACAAACTGTCTATAACTCCAGTTGCAGGGACTCTGACACCTCCTTTTAATCTCCTCCAGTACCAGGCAAACCCTCGTACACATAAAATAAAAATAAATAAAATACTTTTAAAAATTAAATTCTTAAAAAATTATGTTCATACATTATCATTCACCTTGTGCTTTAAATAATAGAAATATAATAAAAAGTTGGGAGTACACAGACTTCCCAAGGAATATTGGGGCATGCATTGTACTGTAGTAACAGTATCCTATTCTTTGGTTTTCTTACGTAATTTTTCTAAAGCATAATCGGGACATCAGTGAATTTCAAGCATAAACCTGTTTCTCTTCTCCCACCAGCCTTGTGATGTTAAGCATCCTGATATCCCACAGAGACCACCAGACATGTCACTTGTAGGTGGGGAAAGTCAGTGTCCCAACTGAGGGCATTACATATCTCTGCTGTTATTGTATTTAGATTGATTTCAAATCTTTGCTTCTAATAAAACTTGAGGACCTAATGTCAGCAGACAGATCACCAAAAATAAATTTTTGATTAGCGCAATTATTCAGAAGGAATAAATGAGGCGCTGTTATATAATCATCTTCCATTCCCCTCTGCTTATTCAAATAAACAGGTTTCTTGGCACTTAAGTCTATTACCGGGAGTAATGTGGGTAGAATTGTCAATGAGCTCTGTCTCACTTGAGCAGCAAGTAATATTCATGCACAGATACAAAAGCAAATGTGCCTGCTTGTTATTCTAGGCTGCCATCTTTCAGGGTCACGGGCTGACTGCTGATGTTGGAGTGCCACATGTAGATCTCGGAAGAAGCATGTGCCCCAGACAAATCTTCTTACCGGGACTGGGAAACATCATCTACCAGGAACATTATCTAGTCCTCCAAGCCTATCCCTTCCTGGTCTTCTGGTGACTCCTAAAGCCAGTCGTAATTCACTCCTGATGCCAGGTGGAACCACAACCCCATGACGGATCTTAGACCACCAAGGACATGGCCAAGCTGCTTACAGAAGTGCCACCAAGCAGCATGGGTAATCCTCCCATTTTTTCTGAATTCTAACACACACAAAACAAAACAAGTTCCCACTCTTCATTTTCCTTCTATCTAATTCTTTTCTTTTCTTTTTTTAATACTAGTCAAAACACAAGCATTCTTTCCCTGGCATTCGGGGCACTCACGCTTCTCTGACTTCCACCCCCACCCCACCCCCCATGTGCCTGCTTGTCAACTCAACAGGCATCTCTTACTCTCTTTCTCTTCTCCATCTTTCCTGTGCCTGTGGGGACTGACTCCTCATCTGCTTGGTTGTTTCTCTTTCAAACTCTTATAAAATTGTTCCTGAACTTAAAAAAAAAAAAAAAACCTTGAGCAAAATGTGAGAAAATTCAGGGTTCTATCAGCAAGACTAAAATATTGCGCAGGCAGCCATCAAGGTCAGCTGCAGTTTGGGTTCTAATGTAAGGCAGCCATTAGGGTCCGCCTCAATAAGACCATTAGGACAGGTTCTAATGTGAGGCAAGATCCAGGGTCCCTACCTACCTCCAAAGTCTCTCTCACACCCTCTGGTGACACACTGCAACACTGTCTGGAACTACCTTCCTCGGCTGCTCATAGTGAACTTTCCAAATCCTCTGATTGCAAATTGCTGCACTAGGGGCTGTGGGGGATCACAAGCACCAACAATGAGTGTGGCCTGCTCTTACTTCCAAGGATGTAGGAGGCAACTGCATTCAGGGGGGACTGCATTCGGAACTCACATGGGGTGATCTTGTGTGCAATACTAAGAATTGGTCCCTGTAATGAAAGCTGGCCACCTCCCTTCCCTCCCTCTATAAGCACTATTGTAAACTTGCAAACCATCAAAGCACATTTATGTTTGAGAGTCATTATCCTTGACAACTCTTAGCACAGTCCTTCGCATGTGATTTAACAGTCATTGAAATTTATTGAATGGTTGCCACTGCCTAGCACTGCTCCAAGTGCTTCCTAGGCAATGAATGATTTAATACACCCCACAAGAGAGGTCTCAGCATTGCCATTTTACAAGTGAATGAAAGCGGAGTACAGAAAGTTTAAGGACCTGTCCAAGGCCACAGGTCTCATTCCTGTATTTCCGCCTCTAATTAGCATTCACTTCAGGAAACTCTGAATTATCTCTGTTCGTTACACAGCAGAAGTGTGGTGCTGATTATTGGTTATGTGCCCGGTATGCTGGCATGTGCTGGGTACTTCTCCACGAGGTATCTTGTAGAATGCTGGTTTTCCTACACTTACAAATATGGAATGTTAACTGAAGAGGTACTGAGTAAATTAGCCACATTCCTAGCTACTAAGAATCACTACCGCTCTCTTCTTTTGCTATTTTGATACAAACAGAAACCACATAACCATCTATAAAAATCAAAACAAATTATGCCTTTCAGTTAATATGAGTTAGCCAGTAATAACTGACATCTTGAAAAACTTACCCATTTTTATTACCTAAATCTATTCTTTACCCAGTCTATCTATAGGATGTCTCTGTGTGTTCTTAAATCCTGTTTCCATAAGTTATTGTGAGATATCTTATTGTGAATTCTTAGGTCTATAAGATATTTAAAAGAGTAATTACATCTATCAAATTAATTTCCTCTGCCAGTGAACTTATTTAAAGTTCCAGATAGACTCTAACCAAACATCACATGATATTTGATCTGTTCCTCTTGTGTCCTGTCTCCTATCTGGTGCCAAAGTTTGCATTATAAAATTTACAGATATATTTAATAGGTTACCACCCTTTGAGAACTTTGTGGTCTTGTTGAGTAAATAATAGATCGACCAATAAAATATTTCAACATCATCATGTATGTATGTTGTTAAAATGTACTTAAATTACACACACACACACACACACACACACACACACACACTTAAGAAATTTTAAGATATGAAAAGGTTTAAAAGAATGATTCAAGAAAAAGAGCAGGGGCAAGACTTTAGATTCGCTATTCAAAACTGTTTGCCTTGAGTGATTTTTCAGTAACATTATCTCTATAGCAGGGTATTCTGTAAGTGCTGTTAAGTTACAGTTAAAATCAAAATCTGGTAGATTAAAGTGAGCAAGAGTAGATGTAAGACCTCCCCATTTTGATCTTTGCTACCTATACAGAAACTCTTTGTCACTACCATTTCTGGACTTTATTTTGCAATTTTGCTTCCATCAAAGTTCAAAAGCTCAGAAGGAAAACAAGAGAAGAAAAGAGGACAATGCTAAACAAAACAGCCCAGGATTAAAGCTAAGGGACACCAAAGACTACAGCAGTGTTTGTCATGTACAAGGGCAATTTCCAACTGTGATGGGCGTAGCCAGCAAGGGCCACTTAATGCAAACTTGGTTTCTTAATTATTAGGTTGCATCCAAATCATGTAGTGAAAACTGTTGAAGAAAATGCTCCTGTGACCAAAAGCTTTTTTTTAAATATATGCCTTAGGATATGACAACAATCATTAGAAAGGACCAAACATCAACAAAGGTTTCATGAGAATGTGGAGTTTTAAGTTGGTGTATGAAATAAAGGCGTGAAACGTTCCTCAAAATAAGAGAGAAGTGGCTCAGGAGTTAAGAAAGCACTTATTCTGCACCTGCACACACACACACACACACACACACACACACACACACACAATCAATCAATCAATCAATCAAAATAAATAAATAACAAAGCTAAAATAAATTGGAAAATAAAGTAAAAGATGAAGAGACAGCAGCATAGATTCATTGCCATTCTGAAGGACTGAGAAGCAGGTCAGATGATGGAATGATTTCCAATCCAATTTTGAGCCCAAAGACAGAAAATGCTAAAAATCCTAGTCAAAGAACACCGGGCAGGGAGGGTAACCTCTGTTTTACTCCACTTTTTATTCTATTCACATAGTCAGCCAATTAGAGAGCCCTACCTACACAGGAGAGAGAAGTACAGCCTCTTAAGTTACCCTCCTGAATACATACGGAATAATGTCTAAACAAACAGCTGGCTACTGTTGACCAGTCAAATTGACACCTTAAGATAATAATCACCCTGTGGATTGCTGTGAAAAGTGACAATTCATGATTATAATTTCTATGGCCTTAAAAGTTCGTCAAAAATCTAATAGTCTGCCCAGACTGTAGGGCCTACAACCCAGTCAGCTGTACCAGACTAATTGGACTGTTGAAGCAGGAAGGCACCAAAGTTAAGTAAGGGCAAGACAGCTAAAGATTTTAAATGAAAAAGGAAATCTTCCTAATAGAGAAGAGGGAAGGAAAGGAAATTTCCTGTTAGAAAAGGGAGAAAAAATTTTAATCAAGAATAAAGAATTTTCCCAGTAAAAAGGGGAAAAATTTTTGAAACTAGGCCTAAAGATTTGGGTCTTGTAGAGGAAGGATGAAGGAAAGAGAGAAGCCTCTTCCCAGTGGTAATGGAGAATGTAAAGACTTTTTCCAGTTGTAGAATTTTCAGGATAGCTGAAAACTCTTGAGTTTTTTCTTCCTGCAAGTGCAGAGCAGCAGCATCTGAATTACAGACTCGGCAGGTAGGCCTCTTTGCTGCTGGCTGAACAGCAAGGGAACCCAGAGCTTAAAGTTTTGCTGTCTGTTTGCTTAATCTTGGTTCAAATGTTTTTTATTTTTCCCTCAGAGTGGGAATAATTCAATATTTAGGATCCCTTTGTGGGAAATGTTTTTCTGTTTTTCCCTTATGGTGGGAATAACTCGTTATTAGGTAGTCCCTTCATGGGAGTAGGAAGTTTAAACATGAGTTTGTGTGTGCGGGGCACGCCCAGTGGCTGTGGCGGACAAAGGCGTGCATGAGATAGCCCGAAGCAGCGGGCGGACAGGTACACACCGGTGGGAGGCAGAGCCATGATAGAGTGCGAGTGTGGCCCAGGCAGGCGCTGGCAATGGAGCCTGAGCACTGGACAGAGCCAGTGAGCTGAGGCCGGGAAGGGACTAGCACTAAAAGTTTAAACTGGGCCTAACTTCTGGTGAAAAATGGTTTCGGTCAGGACATTAAATGCTAAGTCAATGCTGTTTGAATAAAGGATGTTCTGTTCTTTTGATTGTCTTGATACATGTTTGGATGAATGTTTGATCCTCATGGTAGATAAACCAAAGGAACAAAATTCATAATTTTGAACTATATATTAAGTGTGCTCTTGTCTGTTGATCATTACTGAAAATTTGGCTCTGCAATTTAAGTTGCTTTCTAGAAATTCTTGGTTTAATTCTATAAAAATATAATACCTAAAATAGATTGGGTTATTAGCTTATTAAATAACGTTGCTAAGATAAACCCATAAATGATAATCTCTTCCTGATAAAGAGGTTACAAAATTAATTTTCCAGCAAATAAAATACAGATAAATTGTTTGGTCCACATTGTTAATAATTGGCTATTTGTGCTAATGTGTTATTTGGGATCTATAAAAAAGAATCCTCTTTTTAAAATTTTATAAAATACTACTGAAGAGTCAGGGCTACTGCCCGGACAGAGGCTTAGGAAAAATGTTTCAAGGAGGCCCACAACCTGCGGCAGACAAAAACTGTGTCACTAGGGGTCCTGGAGATACTAGGGGATTAGGGTCTTTTCCATAGAGGTCACTGCACAGCAGCCTTCAATAATACAACCGATAAAAATCACTTGGAAAAGTGATGACCCTGTATGGGTGGAGCAGTGGCCCCTTACTAAGGAAAAATTGGAGGCTGCGTATGCATTGGTTAAGGATAAGTTAGATGCTGGACATATCATTCCTTCCACTTCACCTTGGAACTCACCTATTTTGTTATTAAAAAGAAATCAGGAAAGTGGAGGCTATTACAGGATCTTAGAGCTATAAATAAAACCATGCTTCTCATGGGAACAACACAGCCTGGCTTGCCTGCCCCTGTGGCAATTCCTAAGCATTGGCACTTAATTGTGGTTGACTTGAGGGATTGTTTCTTCACCATTCCTTTGCATCCCGAGGACAGTCCTCCCTTTGCTTTCAGTGTTCCTTCAGAAAATCTTAAGGAACCTTATCAGAGATATCAATGGGTGGTATTGCCTCAAGGAATGGCCAATAGCCCTACCATATGTCAAATTTATGTGTCTTTGGCCCTAGCTCCAGTTCGAAAAGCTTTTCCAGGTGTTTATATAATTCACTACATGGATGATATATTAATGGCTGCTAAAGATAAAAAACTTGTTTTTAATGCCTTTTCTAATTTACAAGAGGTTCTTAGCTTGGCTAATTTACAGATAGCCCCAGAAAAGGTACAGGTATCTTTTCCCTATCATTATTTAGGTCATGAATTGTTACGCATGGGCATACGCCCACAAAAGATTACTCTGCGTATGGATCAGCTACGCACACTTAATGATTTCCAAACCTTTCTGGGAGATATTCAATGGCTTCAGCCCACTTTAAAAATTCCAACAGGTCAGCTTCGCCCCTTGTATGATGTCTTAAAGGGCGACCCTGACCCTTCATCTCCCCGTAAATTAACAGCTGAAGGACGTGTAGCCCTACAACGTGTGCAAGAGGCCCTGGAACAGGCTCACGTGCAGTATATAGATCTTAATTCTCCCTTATTGTATTTGATATTTTGTTTTACTCATTCACCTACTGGAGTGTTTTGGCAAACAGGTCCTATTTTATGGGTACATTCCCCAGCTTCTCCAGCAAAAATCATCACTCCTTATCCACAGGCTGTTGCTCAGATTATATTTAAGGAATCAAGATCAGTGTTCAAACTTTTGGTAAGGAGCCAGATATTGTGGTGACCCCATACACCCAGTCTTAAGTAGCATGGTTGCAAGCTAATGATAATGATTGGGCCATATTGACATGCTCCATGCAGGGTCAGTTTGATACTCACTACCCCTCCAATGATGTGTGTCAATTTTTTAAATTGCATCCTGTTATATTTCCCAAGATAGTACAAATGACTCCTATTCCTCAGGCCCGTGTGGTATTTACTGATGGCACTTCACGTGGTTTTACTGTGGTGGTTTCTGGTAACATAGTAAAGAGAATAAAAGTCCAGGGCACTTCTGCCCAGGTGGCAGAGGTACAGGCGCTGTTGCTTGCTTTACAGATGTTTTCTGATGAGAGTGTAAATATTTATACTGATAGTCAATATGTGGCACATGCCATTATGCCTTTGGAAACAACAGCCTACATACCATCCATTTCTTCCATTCATGAATACTTATTGCAAGTGCAAGGACTTATATGGTCCCGCTCACATAACCTTTATGTGGGCCATATTAGAGCTCATACTCAATTGCCTGGACCTCTAAGTGAAGGTAATCAGAGGGCTGACGCCATTACTCGTATGGCTGTCACATTAGTCTGTTCTGCCTTTGATAAGGCTACTCAGCTGCATCAACGTTATCATCTTAATGCTGGATCTCTCCGTTATCATACAGGCATAACACGGGAACAAGCCATCCAGATAGTTAAATCATGCCCTATTTGTATGGAATTTTTACCTGTTCCTCATTTGGGAGTTAATCCTCGGACTTTTACCTAATCATGTGTGGCAGATGGACGTCACACATGTGCCTTCCTTTGGAAAATTACAATATGTCCATGTGTCTATTGATACATATTCTTCTCTAATTTTTGCTTCTGTCCATTCAGGGGAAAAGGTTAAGGATGTAAAGAATCATTGTCTTCATGCTTTTGCTTACATGGGAGTGCCAAAATACATAAAGACTGATAATGGTCCCGCCTACAGTAGTACGGGATTTTCAAAATTCTGCCAAGATTTTTCTATTGTTAATAAGATTGGTATTCCTTATAATCCTCAAGGGCAGGCTATAGTAGAATGCTGCCATCGTACCTTAAAAACTTATATTGCTAAAGTAAAAAGGGGGGAGCTAGGGGCTCATCTCTCCTCTCCACATTCTATTTTTTCCCTTGTTTTATATATTTAAAATTTTTTTATCGGTGGATTCTGCTGGAGTATCTGCTGCAGATAAGCACTGGAGGGCTCCTGTTGCAAATCATCCTCTGGTGCGATGGAAAGATCTTTCTACTGGCACTTGGAGGGGACCCGATCCGGTGTTGGTGTGGGCCCGGGGATCTGTTTGTGTCTTTCCACAGGACAATGAAGTTCCTCTTTGTATTCGTGAACGCTGTGTGCGCCCCATGACTGCTGCTGAATCCCAACATGGCAGAGACCTATTGGGCCTTCATAAAAAACTCTCCCCTTCTGATGCCAATGGGGATTGAGAGCCCAATACGGCCAGCCTTGGCAAACATTATTGTAAGCCTAGGAACTGTAGCCATGTGGTTGGATTCTTCAGAAGGTAATGTATGGTAACTTTTTTCAAAAAACATTGAGAATGTATCACACCTTGGAGATTAAGGATAACTCTGAAGGTCAATAAACTTCATTTGCTAACAGTAGCATGCCAGCTAAGCCTTTTTTGCATTTTGCAACCCCCCTCAAGCTGGTGTAGTACCTACTTTTCAGGAATGGCTCTGTGCAACATTTATTTGCCTCCTAAAATTCATCTAGCCTTTTTGAAGATACCTCAAAATTTGTGAGCCTAAATGTAGCCATTATTGAGGCCATTAGTTCTGCTCCTTGTTTGCTGTTTTTGTTTTCTGTTTTCTTTATGTTTCTCAGTTGTTCTCTTGCAGACCTGCCAGCCTAAGTAGTGCTGGGATCAAGAAAAATGGGCCTTGGTGGTTCGTGTTCCTGGAGCCCTGTCCATGCCAGTGGACTGTGGCAGCTAGACACAGATGATGCTCACACGCTCCAGAAGAGACTCTGACATCGCTGTTGCCGTTGTTGCTGTTATAGCAGTGGTGGCCACTGCTGCTATTGTTTCTGGGATTGCTATTTCATAATTGGTTACTACAGCTAGCAAAATGGAGACCCTGGCAGCAAAAGTAGCTACCACAGTTAGTTAATCTTTCTTCTTATTGGGCATGATAAATTTAATTCCACCTTTATGTTATAATTGGCTTTGTAAGTTGTAAATTATTAAAACTCAAGTTCCATTTGCTCGGGATGCCACCTTACAGGACTCCTATTTGCGGTAAGGCTCATTTAAATAGGGAATGGTTCAATTGCCTGTAGCCTTCTGGCTATGGGTGGGTTAGGACTTCTGTTGGTCTTTTCTGTGTCGCACAGATTGCAAGCCCAGTGCCACTTTGAGATCTTTGGCAGCAGTCACTCTACAGCTCACGTGGTTGAGTCTGTATGATAATGAATATTCAGAGATGGGTAATGCTTGGGGGGCTGCCATCAACCTAAGACAGAGCACTTGTGTGGCCTGGGCAGGTGTCTCTATGACGGGTAAGGTGGTCTGCTGACGTCCCACGCAACCTAAGTCAGAAGCTCATTTAATAAAAAGGGGGGACCTATGGGTGCCATGGGCCCTGGCCCCCGACTGTGAGTGGCTGCAGCCTTGCTTGCTGACCTTTTCTAGGTGTCCTCCCTATTCAGATTCCCTGCTGGTGTCCTTCTCACCTTAGGATCACCGGAGAGCTTACCGGAGGTTCTTTGTTCCTACATCCTGCTTGTGGTGTAAACAACTTAGATGCAAGAATGTAGAACATTGGGTCTAGAATGTAGACCATTGGTAGCGAACTTCTGCCCTCCGGGGATCCTCCATTTGTGTTGTAAGCCTGTATTTAAGGTTTCTTCCCTCTTTCAATAAACGGCATTTGACATCCAGTCGTGGCGAATGACTCACTGTCTCTTGTCTCTATTTTTAATCCGCAGCCGACATGGTGAACGGGTATCGGTAATGCGGGCATTACCGCTACATGAAATAGCAGGAACCTGGAAAATACCTAGATGTCCTTCAACCTAGGAATGGATAAATAAAATGTGGTACATTTGCACAATGGATTATTAGCTGTTAAAAACAAGGACACCAGGAAATTTGAAGGCAAATGGATAGAACTAGAAAAAGTCATCCTGAAACCAATAAAGACAAACATGGTATGTACTCACTCATAAGTGGATATCAGCTGTAAAATAAAGGATCACTCTGCTACAATTCATAGACACAGAGAGACTAGGCAACAAGAAGAGTTCATGGGGAGGGGGATACCCAGATCTTCCTGGGAAGGGGAAATAGAAGAAATTCCTTGAGTGGACTGAGGGAAGGTGGGGATGGGAACATGAGTGATCAGTTTGAGGGGGTGGGGAGGAAGAGAGTGCTGAGAACTGCTGAGGGGGACATTTGAGGGTTGAATGGAAGCCTGATGTGGGGCAATCTCCCAGGAGTCTATGCAATAGTGGGTAAGTAGCCTGAGCTGGCCATCTCCTGTGACAGATTGGTACCTGGCCCAATTGTCATCCAAGAAGCATCATCCAGCAATTGATGGAGACAGAAGCAGAGACTCACTGCCAAACATTAGGTGGAGTACAGGAATCCTGAGGAGGAGGAGGAGAAGGAGGAGGAGGAGGAGGAGGAGGAGGAAGAGAAAGCAGTGTAGGAGCCAGAGAGTTCAAGGACAACACCAGAAAGCTCACACAATCAACTAACCCGGGCTCATAGGGGCTCGCAGAGACTGAACTGAAAACCAGGGAGCCTGCATGAGATTGACCTAGGCACTCTGTATATATGTTACAGTTGTGTAGCTTGGTCCTCTTATGGGACTCCTAACAGTCGAAACAGGTGCTGTCTCCTACTCTTACTGGCTTTTGGGACCCTACTTCTCATACCGGGTCACCGTGCCAGTCTTAATACACGAGGAGGTGCTTAGTCTTACTGCAACTTGATATGCCATTTTTTATTCATATTCATAGACGACCTGCCTTTTCCTAGATGGAGACAGAGGAGGAGGGGATGGGGGGGTGTGGGGATGAGGGAGAGGGTCTGGAAGGGGACGATGAGGGGGAGAAGGCTGCAACCAAGGTGTAAAATAAATATATGAATAAAAAAATGTAATAGTCTCTGGTTTGATTTGCCTCCAGTCAGTACCTGTACTGGTAAACCAGCCAGGTTACTATTCTGTACAAAATCTTAAGCATATGTTGTATGTTGTTACAAAGGCCATAGCTTTCTTCCTTGCTTATTGACAGACGCACTGGGGCATCTAAAATTCTAAACTTATATGTGAAGAAAATGTTCTTACTCTGAGCTTTGTTTCAGGGCTGTCTGCCATGGTTTGGCTGAGAAATCTCTAATGGGAAGGAGGGCTTAGGCAAAGTTCTTTGTGAGATGTATGCTTGAGATAGAAGGGATAAAAGACATCAGGTTTCCAACTTTTTAACATCACAAATCTCTGGTCTTTGGATTCTTCCTCTGTGAGGAAGTAAGCTAATTCTAACATGACCATATCACTGTCTTACAATACCTTATTAATAGTACCAGGTAGCAGCACATAATTCAAATTAACTTTTTAGCAGCTGAGACAACTGACATCACAGGGAGTAACTTTGTGAGGGTCATGGCCTCTGATGCTGCCAACCGAGGTGACTGTCTGCAGTCTCATGAAGGATCCTGAGATTTACAGCAGCTTACTGGTGAGTTCTCAGCATTTCCAGGTGATGTCACCATTGATAACTTCTCTCTCTTTATTTCCTTATAGTGAACATGAAAGCTTCTAATTCCCAGTATTAAAATGATTTGTTCTTAGCACATAAGTGCTGGCTTCTGTTTTTGTAACCTAAGCAAAACTATTTACTAAATTCCCTCAAACCTAGGTTATTATCATACATAAGATCAATTATTATTCAAAACAAGATAAAATGGAAAATCAAGCTAACTGATGGTTGTAAAGTTAATCTTATTGTGAGCAAGTGAACTGAATGAACATTTTTCAAATGAAGAAGTACAGTCAATAAACATATGAAAATATGTTTCACATCTTCAGTAAACAAAGCAATGCAAATCAAGACTACAAGAATCCATCTCATCCCAACCAGAATGGCAACCAATCAAAAGCAATAGATGTTAGCTAACATGGAGAGTGGGGAAGTCAACTCTCAAATGCTACAGGGAGAATGTAAAGTAGTTAAGCCACTGTGAAAATCAACATGAAGTACACACACACACACACACACACACACACACACACACACACACAAGCTAACATCAGAACTACCATGGGATATAACTACACTGTTCCTGAGTCCACACTGACAATAATCAAAGCCACCAGACTGAAGATGCTGCTAAGGAATCTGCTAAGTAGCCAACAGAAGGTGGGTAGTTGCAAAAAATGTGCTGTATATACACAATAGAACTTTGTTGTTTGAGGGAAAATATTGGAGCCGAAAGATCATCAAGTTAAGTGAAACAAACCAGCCTCACAAATACGAGTGTGCATGTTTTTTCTACTCTGTGAAATCTAGGAATTAGGGAGGGAGATGGAAATGAAAGCAAAAGAGAAACTAATGGGTAAGGAAAGGACAATGGGAGTCTGATTGCAGCTTTGAATGCTTGTATCCAAGCACTTGGGAGGAAAGAGGAAGAAAGATGAAGAGTCTAAAGCCAGCCTCTGCCATATGAAGTTCTGTGCCAGCTTAGGATCAGAAGACCATCTCAACCAAACACACACACACACACACACACACACACACACACACACACACACACGAACAAGGGTAATGTGGTAAACATAGGCAAAGCACATTTTGTACATCATTAAGTACACATATGTATGTGATACTGTAACAAAAATGTTACTTTGTACAACTAACATACACCAGGGTTTTTTGTTTAGAATTCCTGAGAGAGCTGAAGAGTCGACACAGTGGTTAAATGCACTGGCTGCTCTTCTAGAGAACCCAGGTTTTTCTCCCTGCTATCACAATGCAGTAACAACCATCTATAACTACAGTCGCAGGGGATATGATGCCCTCTTATGGCCTCCCCTGGCATCACAGGAAACATAAGAAAACAAAATACCTTCCCAGGCAAGATGGTCGGTGGGTAAAGGCACTTGCTGCCAAGTCTGGCAGCCTGAGTTCAATTCCCACAACTCACATTGCCAACAAATTGTCTTCTGACTCCCCCACTCCAGTAACAGCATGCCCGTACTCCCCACAATACAACAGTGGTTTTAAATTTAAGCCTCTTTATTTGGGAGACACTAGAAATCATGAGAGAAAAAGGACACTGACAACTTCCAAGTAATCTTTTTATAGGCATGCTTTGGCTCCTCTTGCTTCCCCTGCAGCCTGGAAAGTGGATATGCATGCAGCCCAGCTGTGAAGATGACCTAGGGTGTGGCAGAGCAGCTGGCAGACACTTTATTCTAAACTTGTCTCCATCTGTATAAACCTGATAGAGAATATCCATCTAGTAAAAAACGAGTATTCTCCTGCTCGGAAAATGCAACTCACCATATGTCATTACCAACAGTCCCATAAATAAGTAAACCTGAGACTTCTGTAAAAAATATCCTAGTACTATCCTTACAGGGCTGCCTTGCACAGAGGTGGGGGAGAGAACAGGAACACAGGAAAGAGGGAGGGAGGAAAGGGAGGAAGGACTTTATTTCTTCTGCAGAGTTTCTGAAAAACACCTTCTGAACCAAGACTACCCTTAGTAATAGGAGAATCTAAGGATCTAGTATGAATCAGTTTTCCTTTATTAATGGGAGTTTTTCACAGTAATGTGTTTTCACTAGAAAAGATCTATGTATATTCAGTCACTTCCAAGAGCTACTCTTTCAAATGTCATTTATGTCTTGTGACACTGAAGCTGAATAATCTTTCCAAAAGCCAATTTTATTAAAACTAGGTAGGAAGAGAAAAATCAGTGTGGGGGGAAAGAACCATCATGGACATTGTAGTCAAAGGTCTTGGAAAGAGCTTGTAATCCTACCTTGCTCAGACTCCACAGAGCCCAGGAGCCCCAGGGAACTTGAATTTGCTTTGAAGTCTACCAGATAGTAAATGCTTACCTTGGGGTTTGAGTCACTTTCCGATTAGATGAATACATTGCTCTTAAACACTTTACAGGCCTTATGGGTTGTACATAGTGATAGATAAAATTGGCAACTGAGCCAGGTGTAGTGGTATACACCTTTTATGCCAGCACCTGGGAGGCAGATCTATAAATTTTTGGCTAGCCTGATCTACACATTGAGTTCCAGGAAAGTTAGGGCTACATAGTGAGATCCTTTTAAAACGAAACAAAAAAAAAAAAAAAAAAACCAAAAAAAAAAACTGGGTGTTTGGGGCAAGATGGTTTCTGCTTTGAATAGAGAAGATAGGATTGCATGTTCATAGTTGATTCCTCACTCAGAATTAGTCAAGTGGTAAAACACCTACAAATGACGATTTCAGAAATCAGTTCCAACTTGCAATCACAGAGGATTTTGGAGAAGTTGACATCTGAGCTGAACATAGGGAGTTCTGATGGAAGTTGAAGAAGGAAAATGGCCCTCCAGGTTACAAACAAGCTCATGTGGTCTGGACCACAGTACTTCACATGCTTTCCTCTGAGTCACTTCTGCTATAGTGTTTGTCACAGCAACAGAATCAAAGTAGAGCACAGCCTCTCAGAGCTGAGATCCAGTTCCCACCAGGACATCTGCTTAGGGACCCAGGGAAGTTAGTCTTGAAGAAAGGGCTTTCCTAATGCTAATTCTGGGAAACAGAGGTTTCAGGGCCACTGGGCAGTCTGCAGCAATGGCTGTAGAGCAGCAGCAGAACTTTAGGTGTCTGCTAGCACTGCCCTGACCTACACACCCACCCACAGTCTCCTGTGCCTTGGCTACCTACCACCCACCCCTTCTGCACATTTCTGCTTGGCACCGGCACCCAGAGGCCATCTTCATAGCAAATTCACATCTTCTAGGATCCTTAGCATAGCGTGAATTCTTGTATCACTGAAGAGTGCTCCTAGACCAGCCTATTAGACTAGCCCCCTTGATCAAGGCCCTTTAGAACCTAGTTGTGCCATCCTTTGGCTCCTTACCAGGACACGCTAAATTTTGTGACATCAGGCCCATGTGGTCGTGTTGAAACTGAAGGGTAAGTCTAGAAATTAAGACTTGGAGGGGAATATGTGAAGGCCTGATGGTAGGAGGGTCATGCTGTCATGTCGCTCAGGAGCTGACTGCAGTCTTCTAATATGGGAGAGTATAAGCTATTAGCGGCAGCGGGGTGGGGGTTGGGGGGTGGAAGCATCCACTCAGATGTCATATGTGTGAAGGTCCCCTTCTTTTTAAACCATGGTTGGGTTGAATGCTAGCTTTCCTTCCTTGTGAGCCCATCAGTCCTGACAAGTATTTTTTTATTAAGAGATTTTTCTATTCATTTTACATACCAACCAGAGATTCCCCTCTCCGCCATCCTCCCGCCCCCTAGTCTTCCCCCACAACCCATCCCCTCATTCCCACCTCCTCCAAGGCAAGGTCTCCCATGGGGAGTCAGGAGAGCCTGGTACATTAAGTTGAGGCAGGTCCAAGCCCCTCCTCCCTGCATCAAGGTCCCACCATAGGCACTGGCCTCCAAGAAGTCGACTTGGGCACCAGGGACAGGTCCCGACTCCACTGCCTGCCTGGGGGGCCCCCAAAACAGTTCAAGCTGAACAACTGCCTCGCCTATCCAGAGGCCTTAGTACAGTACTATGGGGACTCCTCAGTTATTGGTCTACATGTGTTTCCACTAGTTTGGCTGGCCATCTCTGCATTTTCCCATCAAGAGACATGATGGGAATAGGTAGAAACAGGGTGCTAGGGAAGTTCCTAGGAATCCACAAGGATGACCGCACCTTAGACTACTGGCAATATTCGAGAGGGTGCCTGAACTGGCCTACTCCAGTGATCAGATGGCTGAATACCCTATCATCATAGAGCCTTCATCCAGTGACTGATGGAAGCAGATGCAGAGATCCAGGTGCCAGGCTGAGCTCCAGGAGTCCACTCAATGAGAGGAGGGATTCTATGAGCAAGGGACATCGAGATTATGATGGGAAAATGTACTGACAAGTTTCTTTTATCAACTTGACAAAAGCTAGTCATTTGGGAAGCAGAAACCTTAAGTGGGAAAGTGCCCCCACCAGATTGGCCTGTGGGCAAGCCTATAGGCCATTTTCTTGATTAATGCTTGTTATGGTAGGCCCAGCCCGTGGCATGGTGGGGGGTGGCATTAGTATCACCCCTGGTCAGGTTGTCCCGAGTTGTATATTAAAAAAAAAAAAAAAAAAAAATGTTGAGCAATCTGAGCCAGCCAGCCAGTAAACAGCATTCCTCCCATGGCCTTTACTTCAATCTCTGCTTCAGTCCCTGCCTTGATTTCCAGCCCTTACTTTGATGATGGACTGTGATGTACAAGTATAAGCTGAAATTCTTCCTTCCCCAAGATGTTCTTTAGTCATGGTGTTTTATGCAACAGTAGAAACCATCACTAACACACCATCAAGAAAAGAATTGCAGAACAAAAAGTTTGCATTCCACTACACACAAGGTCTGTTGCAACAGAGACAGCATATAGCACACACAGCCAGAGACAAGTGCCTAATACAGGGCAGGAGGTGTCCAGATAAGCAGCACCTTCTGGCCCTGTATGTGTTATATAAAGCTTTTAATAGGGTATGGGATAGAGCTGGGTTCCTTTCCTTTCTTGAAACAGGAATGGGTAGAATGCATTTAGCCAGCTGGATCATTTTAAATGACAATGGGGACTTAACTGGGTGAGACAAAGGTGGGACCTTGGAAATTCCCAGAATCCAGCTGAGCCTTCATCAGATCTGCCTGCAGCAATTGTTTAGGTTCATTGCTGTTTTATCCACAGTCCTTCCTCGTATTGGTTATTAAGTCATAATCATCCTCATATCCTCTCCCTCCCCACTCTGTAACTCCAGTTGTTGAGATTAGCAGCTTTGCTCTACCCACCACCCAACCACGTTCCACTCAGGCCTACAACAGTGGATTTGCATTGAAAACATAAGCAAAAAGATATATTTCCCTTTTAAAAATTTTCAGGTATATTATCACAGCAACAACAAAAAAATCTAACAGATCATGCTAATATTGGTGGCTATAAAATTAATTAGCTTAGAAGAAAAGACACAGGGTTACCTAAATTATAGATATGCTAAGTTTTAGATATTCAGGGGACATCTAGTGATTAGATTTTGCTCAGTATGACAATATTATAGTCAATATTAGTATTTTGATATAATCAATAGTTCTTTCTTGCCAAGCAGGCTCTTTTAAAATTGGCTTTGCCAGCCTTTTATTATGGTTTCTACACTTTGAATCATTGCTACAAATAGCCTTATTCACTCTAACAAATTCTGAGAGTTATGTTTTTCCATCTTTTTGAAGACCACAGCTCTGTAGTAATAGCCCCAAAAGTTAGCAATAGATATTTGCAAAAAGCTGCATACAGTATTTCACTAAGGTTGTCATTTGGACTGTTTCTTAGCCCAATGAGCTATATTATGCCTAAGGCTGTATGTAATTAACCTGTTCTACAGAAATTAAGGCAGCATGGGATTAGTTATATTCACTAGTCGTCAAGTTTCCTACAATATGAACACGATTACTACTCATCCACACCACTGCACAAAGGGGGTGTTTCACATAAATGCAATGACTACCGCACTTAGGCTTGAAGGGGGAAGTGATGAAAGTTGTGCAGAAAAACAAATACTACACTAGTACAAATATACCCCCAAAATGTCAGCTACTAATGTTTTAGCTTTAATATTATGAGGACCGTATCAGCCTCCACAGGGGCCTTCAACTAGACTCAAATAGACAGGTTTTTGACAGTAGTAGTAGTCAAACTTGATACCAAAATATATGTACTTACCATTACATCACCATGGATCTTCAAATATTTTATGTGGTTGATAGCTAAATTATTTTGAAGTTTTTTTTTCTTCACCAAAATGAACAGTCCCATGAGAAAATTTGTAGTAACTTGTTATTTGAGCTCTTACAAGTGTTTTTCTATGAGAAACTAAATGTGTCTGTTTTTCTGGCTTAGAGTGTGAGTTGCCTGTATCCCATGGTACTCTCCCAGCACTTGGAAGCATTTCACTGCATGTTTTCTGAATAGATGACTTTCACCCAAGAGCCTATCCTATATCCGACAGTTGTGTGGAGTATATGAGGTGCTGATTTAGTCTCTATATTCTTTTAAATCACAAACTCTAAAGCACTTCACTGCAAAGGTAGTGCATATGCTTTATGGGGAATAAGCCTTCTTTCGCACTGAAAAAAAGTGAGATTCATTTACTCTTCTTACAACTTTCTGCTAGAAAAATCAAATGAAGCTGAAATGAAAGTTATTTGCTACTATTTTTAATTCTATGTATGCAAGTCCTGGCTCTACCACTTGTTATTTTTAATATTTAATATTTAGATATTAATGATATCTAAAATATCTGATATCAACTATAAAAACCATTGTTACAATTATCCATGTATGCTAATAAACTGATGAAGTCGAAATGATCTGGATTCATTGATTATTCTTTAGTAAAAAGGGAAATTTCTGTAACTACCAATAAAACATTTCTACTGGCACTTGAAAATGATTTTATTTTTATTTTATACATCTCTTTACAATATCTGACACTTTGATCTCATGAAGACATCAAACCTAAGAAGACCCTGCAACTGTTGACCTGGCAAGTAAAACTCTTCTCAAAGATGAGAGACATCTGTGTGTGCGAATGTAAATTCTAATAAAAACAAAACACACATTAGTAGCATCATATATTTAATGTTGAAGAATTTGAAGTATAAAAATTAAACAACACATGATTTCAACATTTAAAAAACATTAACACTTTTTACCAAAACAATGTAATGAATATCAAAACATAAGTGAAGCATAACTATAAAAACCTTAAATATATTAACAGCAAAATTGTAATTTATTTGTGTAACAAATATTAACTAAAATATTTAGTTACTTTCAAGGACCACAATGGTAGACTGATTTTTCATTACGACTGCCAAAAATTTGCATCTTAATCTTTTTTGTCTCATCATTTCTTTCTACATAATAGTTAGATGCTTCTGGTTACATAACTGTTCCAAACTCCACTACAGATAGCGATCCTTGGTAATCTAGTCTAGTATAAACACTGTCTTTAAGTACTTCAATACTTGTGAGATGATGCTTTACAAAGCTGTTATACAAAAAACCATAAACTACTGGAATCTTTTCAAATTCGGGAATTAGAAATCCCCAAAGTTTACAAAGAACAGAAGTAGTTTTCTATCACTGAATAACTTTTAAGTGCATCTCCACAGATCCTACCACTCTTGTCATTTTCTATTATAGCTGATGTTTAATATGTTAAAATAGTTTTAAAGGCAAATGTGCAAACCCAATTCTAAAATACAACAGTACTTTAATTTTCATGCTGTATACAAAGAAAAGTTTATCCAGACTTTCTTCAGAAGAATGAGGCCTGATTGGAGATATATAGTCGTTGTCCAACATGGCTGCCATTAGCAAGTGATATTGTTGGTGACAAGGGATAACTTGGATAAGAATAAGGCCTTGAAGTATAAGGAAGCACGCTGGGAGTCCCAGAAGAGAGGGTAGCACTAACAGGGGAAAGACTATTTATTGAGCTGCGACGGAAATTGTAGTCTGTAAATAAATATATGAACAATTATGCTGCACATCTTTAAGGACACAAATTTAATTCAAGAGACAAAACATTCAGACAACAATCAGATTTTAACATAATGTTCTAACATTTAAATACCTGACACTACTGTAATGATGGTATATTATTATCACTGCAGTGAAGACACTAACAGTTACATCAAATCAGGACTCTTTCCTTAACTGACAACACTGCTTCAAAGATCTTACTATAGTGCATTCTTGGGTATTATTTTCTTTTTAACACAGAAAAAGAGAAACTCTGATTTCTCTTAATCAACAAAAAAAGCTTCTTTAATTTGGTTATGACACCAAGTATATATCATGAAGAAAAAAAGAACAGCAAATTCAGTTTCTTTGTTTTTTTGTTTTTTTTTTTTTTGTTTTTGAAGCTATATTAGGCATCAAACCAGCATAAACATTTGCCTCTGGACTTCTGGTATAAGCTAACTGTCCAAAATTTCATTATTTAAATGCTGGCACAAACATTCATATAACCAAACACATCAATTTAACATTAGAGTCTCACTGGTACCACAAAACAGTAAAATGAATCATTTCTACCAAATGAACTTCAAAAACCATTATCAACTTAATAGTATAGAAAAATATCCAAAATTAACCAAATTATTAAAACAATTATATTTGAAATTATTATTTCAAACAAACGTTCATCTTATGTATGTACCAATAATTTCCTGCTTCCTTAATTATAGTAATTCTGTATGTATGTGTTTTATTGACCAAATTTGTAGATCCTGTACTTTCCAAAAACTCAACTATGCTCTTTACTGCAGTGTAAGTCAAAGTGGTGACTGAGACTATAAAATGATCATTTATAAAAGCTATTGTATTGTTGGAATGGAAGAAATGGAATAAGGTCATTTGATGGAAGGTCAAGCTTTCCCCTCCAGTAGCATTCACTATGAAGCCTAGAACACATGTTGTCATGGGACTTAATGTTTAACCAACAGGAATGAGACCAACTGCAGGAGAATAAGCTCAAGCAACATCAGAAAGGACCTATTTAAGAAAAAAATAAAAAAAATGAAAATCAGTTGTAAATAGGTTTAATTGCTAGCATTGTAAAACTCTAATTAGATTAATTTTATAAGCTAATTTTTATGAATGGTACACAAGATTAATAAAGCAGCTTGTTTTAAGGAATAATAAACATGTCTTGAAATGTCCAAAAAGTGTTCAAAATAATGGATATTTTGAATTGAGAAATTACTTTGAAACCATTTGCTTTTCTAACATCAGATTTATTTCTTCTTTTACAGAATCAACTTTAACCAAGGGTTAAAATATTGAATATAAACTGAAACATTAGATGTTCTGTATTGATGAATACACTGCCCTTTAAAAGTTCTGATTGTTCCTGTCGAAGACTGTCCCTTAGTAGCCACATACCTCTAATACACCAACTCTTTAAATTTTACTAATGTAGTTATCAACAATATGATTTAAAAGTGACTTCAGTAGATCAGAAATGTAGTTTTCAAAAGGATATCATGCTTTCTTTGAGTTTACCACAATTATTTAGGTTTTTTCTTTGATGTAAATACCTGGGAACAGGGCTAGCAAGGCATGGGGTAGAGATATTATGCTCAAGAGTTCTTCACTGTGACCAAACTGTATTCAAATATTTTCAAGAGGTAATGGAGCCTACTTATAAAATGTGGACTCAGAAGGTATCTCCAGAAGATTTAAAAACAAGCAAGATAGCTGGCTATGAGCGTAACACTTAGCATTCCTGGCAGTCCTCTACCATAAATCTTTAAGCAAACATGGATCACCTACTATATTCTCATTTTTAAAGAAAACTACATTAAATCCAAAATTAGATGTTGACTCATAACATAATTCATGTAAGATAATAGGAGAAAAGTCTCCAAACTGGCTGCAAGAATTAGGCAAGTGAAAGACTTCTGTTAAATGTTTCTTAAAATTTCACAAGTATTTCATAAATAAATTCTATTCCTAAAACCACTAAGTATATTAAAAAAAAAAACAACTGGCTGATTAGAAAATAGAACACATGTCAAATAAGATAATAAATTAAATGTAGTGAAAATATTTAAATAAACCTAAGAGCTTGCATATTCATTAGATGTAATTTACATATAATGCAAAACAGAAAGCAGAAAGCAAAAAAAAAAAATTAACAAATGAGTAAAACTTCCAAACATATATATACTTGCCCCCACCCCATCCCAGTTTTTCCTCTTCAAGTACATCTTCAAGTCTTCAGTCCCACTGTTTCAGACCCAAACTGAACTGTACATCTTTTTTTCCCCTTTTTAATGAATGACAGAGAGCCAGTTTCAGAGTTTATTCATACTTCATGCAATTCAGCTATCTTTATACTTAAAACTGAGGTACAATTTCCAAACAGTGAAAGACACACACTATGCATTCATTTATTGATTTGATAATTATATAAGCTTATGCAATCCATACTGAACAGATAACAAATCAATTCACCAAGACATCTGTCTCTTTTCAGTTTGTAGTCACTTCCTACCAACATGGATTCACTCATCTGGTTTTGGATTTTGTTATTTTTAAAATATTTGCTATTTGAGCTTCTTTTGTTCAATATAATTTCTAAGATTCATGTTACCTACTTCAGCAATTTCTTCCATTACATTGTTAAGTATTACTCAGCTACATGAACATACTATAATTTTTATACAGTCACCTATTAATAAATATATGAACTTTTCTAACACTGATCTCTTACAAATATGCTCTATGCTCGTTCTTATATAAACCTTTTCTGATATTTTTCTTTGATGTAAATACCTGGGAACAGGGCTGTCGAGGCATGGGGTAGAGATATTATGCTCTAGAGTTCTTCACTGTGACCAAACTGCATTCAAATAATAAAATATGAAATTGCCAGTTGGTCACATCTCATCTTCCATAATAGTTGGTATGCCAGCCTACATACACACACACACACACACACACACACACACACACACACACACACGAGGGTGGAGGGTGTTGCACAGTACATCTTACTCTGGCTTTGGCTGGCCTGGAATTCACCTTATAGAAAAGTTTGGCCTCAGATTTGTACTGATCCTCCTACTTCTGCCTCCTAAATAATGTGGTAACAGGTATACACCACCAAAGCTGGTCTAGTATTTTTAATTATAGCTATGCCAGTACATGTGATATTGTATTTCACTGTGGTTTTGATTAGACTCCTTTATGACTAATAATGTGTGCATTACATATGTAAATAACTTTGTTCAGATATGTTAAGCCTCTTGCTCATTAATATTGATTTTGTCTTTTGACTATTGATACCAATAAAATTTGTGCTAATCTAATTCCAAATTGAAAATGGAGAATATACTGAAACTTTTACAAGTTGTTAATTCAAATGACCCCAATTCATAAGAATGACAAAGAGAGAAGACAGCTGATTTAGATAAGGCAGATCCATAGGTACATAGATATAAGGCCCACAGGTATATGGATATAGAGCAAATTAAAATTTTAGACCTCCTGATTCTTAGGAAGGTATTATTTCCATCTGGCCAAGCTTTTAAGAAACTTTTTTGTAGACCGGTCCAGGCACCCTTTGGACCATTGCCAGCAGACCAAGGTGGGGTCAACCTTGTGGATTCCTAAGAGCCTCCCCAGCACCCTGCCTCTTCCTATTCCCATGATGTCCTCATCTATCATGGTATCTTCCTCCCTGCTCTCCCACTCTGTCCCTGTTCCAGCTTGACCCTCCCACTTCCCTATGTTCTCATCCCCCACTCCTTGCCCTCTGCCACCCCCCCACACCCAGTCTACTCATGTAGATCTCATCTACTTCTCCTTCACGGGGTCATCCATGTGTCGTCCCTCCTAGGGTCTCTTCCTGTTAGCTAGTCTCTCTGGAGTTGTGGGTTGCAGTCTGGCCATCCCTTCCCTCCTATTTAGTATCTACTTATGAGTGAGTACATACTATGTTTGTCCTTCTGAGTCTGGTACTTGGACCGGTCTACTCTGGTGACCAGCCTAGCAAATAACCTAGCTGTCATCATAGAGCCTTTGTCCAGATTGAGGCAGATACAGAGATCCACGGCCAGGCACCAGGCTGAGTTCCGGGAATCCAATTGATGAGAGAGAGGAGATACTGCAGGTGAGGGACATTGAGATCATGATGGGAGGACATGCAGAGATGACAGACCACACTAGTGAAAACTCATGAACTGTGGACTGGTGGCTGTGGAGCCCCCATGGGACTGGACTAGGCCCTCTGGACACGGAAGACGGTTGTTTGGCTCAAACTGTTTGGGGGGCACCCAGGCAGAGGGATCAGGATCTGTCCCTGGTACATGGGCAGGCTTCTGGGAATCTGGTGCCTGTGGTGTGACACCTTGCACAGCCTTAGTGCAGTGCGAAGGGGCTTGGACCTGCCTAGGCTCAGTGAGCTGGGCTCTGCTGACTCCCCATGGGAGACCTCAATTTGGGGGATATGGGGATGTGGGGTAGCTGGGGAAAGAGGGCTGTGGGGTGGGAGGAGGGAGAAGGAGGGGCCTGTGGATAGCATGAGGAGTGAGTAGAGAATTTCTTAATAAAGAAAAATAAAATAAAAAAAGGGAAACAGAAAAAAAAAAAAGAAACTTTTGGTTGTTTTTTCAAGACAGGGTTTCTCTGTGTAGTTTTTGGTGCCTGTCCTGGATCTCGCTCTGTAGACCAGGCTGGCCTCAAGAAACTTTAAGCAGAGTATTTGAAAGCAAGCAACTCCAAAGGCCTCCAGAGGTCTCCATTTCAAAAGGACAGCAGAACAAAGGTCAAGTCAGTGGTGCTATTCTCTAAGCTACCTGGGTGTGACTTGCACCTATCCATTTTCCCAAGTTCTGTTCTCAATGCATGCAGCTCCCTCTGCATTTCCTTACATGCTAAAAATTTTTGTAATTTTATTTGCAATGGTGTGGAGATCAACCCTGAGAATTTTCTCCTAGAGATCTCTCTCTCCTCTCCCTCTCCACTGCCAGTGTCTCATGTATCCCAGGCTATCCTTTAACTTGTACCAGGGATGAGCTTGATTCTGATCCCTTTGCCTCTATTTCCCCAGTAGCATTTCTGGCAGTCCTCTACCATAAATCTTTAAGCAAACAATAAATCCCACTAGAGACCAAAACTTAGCACACAAACAAAAGGATAAAGGGGACCACATATAAAGCAAGTCCCCACTGACACTGAAATTAGTCTAGCTGCTTTCCTTTGAAAGAAGCAAGACCAAACAAACCATATTTGTGAGATGTCGATCTGTTCCCTGCGTACTAAGATCATAATGACAGACTCCTTCTAAAGCTGGTTTCTAAACTGGCTGGACAGCAACCTCTCAGAGCAAGAACCGTGACTAGAGCTGTAAGTCTAGGCTTCTAAACAGGCCCCAAACTGTAGCTCACTAGATAAGTATGTGCGCCAAACTGAAGAGAAAAGGCTTAGACTTAAATAAAGACAGCAACTCTTCTCAGATTTCATTTTGCCAGTAAATTTGTCCTCACAATTGTTCTTTCTAAGTCAAGCTATGAGGTTAAAAGAAGGTAGTTCTAAAATAGCATTGTGTGTTTGAAATTTAGGTAAGATTTAATATCTGTAAGTTTAGCAGCTAGTTTTACTAAAATCTGTGATGATAAATTTAGAGTCTAAGATTTAAGTGTCAAGAATAATAAACATATTTCTCATAGACATTAATAATCTCAGGTAATACTTGTCTAGCACTTGGTACATGTCAAAATTAACCATGTAAGATCGGCTATAATGGAAACCCTCTAAAAGCACTGCAAGCACTCTCATTATTCCTTTTGGTAATGTTGAATTAAGGCACATAATGCTGAAGTAACCTAATCAGGAACACAGAATTATTACATAGGCTGATTCCTTTACATGTAAAAAAGGAGTTTTGGCAAATCATAAACTGCCTTCAAGCCACCCCCTTACAGGTCTCTTTATTGTGCCCCATGAGAAAACAACACAGTGAATTGTTATAGAAAGAATTTAGAGTCAAAATATTATTTTAATGATGTAAAAAAAAAGTCTCATTCTCAGCTTAGTTTGAGAAATGCCAGAAAATTGAAATGCATTGTTTACTCTTAACTGTATCTGATTATAAACTACTACTTATAATCTCAGTGGTTCAATTTAGATATCAGAACATTGTCAGGTTCAAAGACTGGAAAATATCTGAAATATGGAAACTTTTCAATTTTTTCTTAATGATTCTATAGCTAATAAAACTATTATAAACAAAATACCACACAGGATTTTATTAGACAATTCTAGGCATTTCCTCATATGGCCAAGAGAGGATTAGGTGAAAATTGCTTTTCTGAAACAAAATATACCACAATATTCCTAAGAGGTGTTTTCTTACCTGCTTATTTTCTCCAAATTCTTCTACACAGGTCCAGGCTGAAGAGACTGTGTTCCCTGTCTGTAAGCAGTGAAGACAGAAAAGAATTGAGTCTTTAGGTTGATGTTATCCCTATCTTGGAAGTGCATGGAATCCTTGATAACTTTTGTTTAAAATTTTTTGATTGGTAAATAAGAAAAAAGGAGAAAAAGAGACAATTGGCAAACAGGTATCATTTCTGAAAAGATGAACAGAGAACAGTATTCTGATATCTAAATGAAAGTCATGAGTTAGTACATCATCTGAAAAAGACATTTCTCAGCCAATTAAATTCTTACTCATCAGTGTACTCAGGAAATACTCTATTAGGAAAAAGGATTTTAAAAATCAAGCAAGGCCTCATAATTTCAGAAAAGCAGAGAGATCTAAACAAATTCAGGAAATGTAAATGTTCTGTAGGTATAGTCACTTACACATGAAATATCATTTCCTTCCTGCCTTTAGAAAAGACAGATGGACAAAATAATGCTACTAAACTTCAAAGATTTTCTTGACTAGTCAATTTTCCTAGGAAACTACTACAACCAAACAAGTTCCACTGTAATGTCCATCTATTTTAGTTTTCATAACTCCATATGTCCTGGATCTTTCCATCAAGAATATATATCCAACTCCACGCTAAGAAACTACACACAAGCATGCACAAGTAAAGCATGTCTGATGATCTCCAAAAGCACTGTAGAGTTTTAAATAATACTTTAAAGATAATTCAGTATAAAAATACCACAATAACTTGTTACCACACAATGAACTAGGTAACATTAATAATTGATTTTGTTTTTAAATACAAAACACCTATCTAAACACTGACAACAGCTAAGAGGATAACAAATCATAGAGTCATGATCTTAAGACATTGAAAATCCAAAGAGGTACAGATTTCTGAGAATCGTCTTTGTCCCTGTAAGGATTGGTCAAGTCTCAAAAAGAAGATGATAAAGAAGGGGAAATTATACATGGAAACATCACTGAAGCTCAGAGGTAACAAACTGAGAGCTGAGGAGGAGCTACTGTTAAGGCAAGACCAACCCTGGTGAAAACTGATCTCAAGTAGACCAGCAGAGTGAACTGATCTCAAGTAGACCAGCAGAGTGAACTGATCTCAAGTAGACCAGAAGAGTGAACTGATCTCAAGTAGACCAGCAGAGTGAACTGATCTCAAGTAGACCAGAAGAGTGAACTGATCTCAAGTAGACCAGCAGAGTGAACTGATCTCAAGTAGACCAGCAGAGTGAACTGAACTTAGCATCTCAATTCCCAATGGGAATAATACGACAATACAGACTTTTCAATCCTTTGGCACTTCTGTGATGAGAAATAACTCCTCTCGGATTAAGGAAACATCATTTTAGGCCTCAAATTCTCTATAATTATTCATGTGCAATATCTGGCATTCCAATAAAAAAATCAGTATACTAGAAAATAAAGTAGATCATCTAAAGCCAACAGAAATAGCAATAAAAAAACAGATTCCTAGGATATTTAGATAATAAGTTTCAAACTCGATATTAAAATAATTATGTCTTAACAGTGGCACATAAATCCACATGTAGACCAATGAGAAAACAGAGGATCTGCTTCATTCTGTCTCATTCTGACAGACGTGCTTCCTAGTGTATGTCAGAGGAAAGACCATGATAAGAAGCCGAGAAGCTGTGTTATAGGGTAAAACTAAACCTCTATCTTCCATGCTGCACAAAAATCAACTTAAAATGGATCAAACAAGTAATAAAGCTGAAACTTCTAAACTATAGGGGATACATATCAAGATATGGAGATAGAAGGTGACTTTTTGAATAGCTTGGGACACAATGGCAAGAACTAAAAAATGAGATTGCAGCAAATAAAGTCTCTGCACAGCAAAGACAGAGAATTATTATCTAAAATAGAGAACTCAAAGAATTTGTTGTCAAAAACCAAATCATCCAACCAACAAATAGGCAAATGAATTGAATAGACGTTCTCAAAAGAAATATAAATGGCCAAAAATTTATGAAAAGGTGGTCCATATCTTTAGCCATTAGGGAAATGCAAGTGCTTACAAGGAGTAGGGATCCTTATCCACTGCGAGTAGGGGTGTGAATTAGTAGAGATAGGGACTCTGTCAATCAGTATGGAAGTTCCTCACATGATCAATCTATACCAAACTTCTGGGATATATGCTAGGTATTCTATATCTGCACACCACAGACATATCTGTACATCCATATTTATTGCAGCAACAGTCACATTAACTAACATAATGAGACCAGCCCAGCAAGAGATGATCAAATAAAGGAAATGTATCATATATACACAAGCGAGTTTTATTCAATCATAGGAATGAGATTATGGGGCTACCAAGATGGCTCAGTGAGTAAATGTGCTTACTGCTGAGCCTGACAACCTGAGTTCAACTCCAGGGATTTACACAGTGGATGAAGAGAACTGATCTGCCCTCCTTTTGGATGCCATGCACCTGTGTGCCCACACACCCACCCCCCACACACACACAATCAATCAATGTTTAAAAATATTTTTAAATGAAATCATGGCTTCTACAAGATAATGTATTGGATTGAAGACCATCATGTTATATGATATAAACTCAGAAAGTTAAATATTACATTTTCTCTCATATGCAAATTCTATATTTATAAGCAAACCCCCCACAAAAAAAGGGACACTATTTGAAATGAGAAATAGGATCAGCAGGATGACTGAAGAGTGAACAGAGATTAATGGGGGTGGATATAATCAAAGAACATACCATACACATATGATATCATGGTGTTAGGATGAATCCTAGTTATCTCCTATGATTAATGGACATAACAGGGCCTGGAGAGACAGCTCACCCAAGTGCTTGCTGCATAAGTGTGAGGACTGGACTGGATGTCCCAAGCACCTACATCAAAGCCTGGAAGGATGTATCTCAGAGCTCAGAAGAAAGGATCCTGAGGGTAAGCTAAGAGAGAAAGGAGGCAAACTGGAGAGCAAGAGTAAATGAAGTAGAAAATACCAGATGTCAACCTCTGGCTTCCACATGTACACACACATACATGTCCATATAGTAAAAACGAGCATACATACACATGTCCATACAGTGAGAATACTCATACATAGATGCACGCAGAACATATGCAAATACACTAATACATATGAATGATAATAAAAATAGCTATGCCCAATATGCTCGGGAATTTAAAGGTTAAAATTTTTAGAAGAAACTGTAAACCCTAAATTGAGCTAGGCATGGTGACACACGTCTGTAATCCTAGCTCTGAAGAGTCAGACTAAGCTACAAAGCAAAACATGATCAAAACAACTAAATACATTCAAGTAAAATTCCAAATCTGAGAAATCCAATTCAGTGTTTCTTCCCAGCATGAAGGAAATACACAGACTGAACATACAAAAGGACAGAAAATACTGAAGGCAAGTGTTAAGGTCTAACAGGGGTGTAAGCAGAATGATAAAAGTAAAGGCGAAATGGGTATTTGAAGACAATACTAGACATTTCTCAGACATGTAATAAAACCTGTTAACACAGCAAAAACAATCTTCCAAATACCAAAGATATGAGACACGAAGCTGAAATAATTTCATCAGTATATCCACACAAAATCAGTATGTTTTCAGATAGATGCTTCTGCTTTTTGTTTTGTTTGGTTTTTCAAGACAAGGTTTCTCTGTGTAGCTTTGCACCTCTCCTGGAGCTCGCTCTATAGACCAGGCTGGCCTCGAACTCAGAAAGATTCACCTGCCCCTGCCTCCTAAGTGCAGGGATTAGAGGCGTGTGCCACCACCGCCTGGCTGATGCTTCTGCTTTTCATGTTTAAAAAAATTGACTGTTACCTAGTTTATTGTATGGTACATGTGTACACATATGTCACTAATTTCTGCTAATGTGACACAAGTTCATCATATGGTACATGTGAGCACACATGACACTGATTTATGCTTGTATGACACACTACAGACTCGTGAGGAAAATGGCAGTCTTTCATAATTGTAAAATGGAATAGGGGGCTGGTTTAGTGGGCGAAGTGTTAGCTATGTAATTAAGCCTGATGACCTGAGTTCAGATACCCAAAATCCCCTTCAAAAGCTGGATACAGTTAACACAAGCTTCTGTAATCCCAGTGTACCTATATGGGGAACTGGAACACAGAGACAGGAGCATGACCAAGCACCTCCCAGGATAGCTAGCAGAAAGCAGAAACAAAAACCTTATCTCAACAATGTAGAAGACAATATCCAACTCCTGAAAGCTGTCATAGGACTTGCATAGGCATGTCATTCTCATTCCCGCACTCATATAAATATCATACGCATGCACACAAAATGAACATTTAAAGAAGTTAATAATATAAGAGGGCTGAGGATAACCTAGTTTGGTAAATTGATAGCTTTGCATGAACATCACCCTCTGCTACATAGGGAGTGTGAGGACAGCTTGGGCTAGAAATCCTGAATCCAAAACAAACAAACAAACAAAAAAGATAAAGGACAATTCTTCATGGTTTGACACAGACAAATGTCAATAACTTTAAAAGACTAATAAATGGAATTATATTAAAATTAGTAACTTGTATTTCCTCAAGATACACTATGAATACAATAGTAGTCACAGTGAAAAAGGGTATTATAAAATAAATATCCTACAAAATGTTTGTAAATAAGTGACAGAAAAAAAGCAGGTCAGATATTAGGTTCTCAAACTGTGAGTCATGACCCCTTTTAGGGACTAATGACCCTTTCACAGGGATCACATATCAGATATATTGCATATCAAATATTTACATTATGATTCACAACAGTATCAAAATTACAGTTATCGATGGGGCGGTGGTGGTGCATGCCTTTAATCTCAGCACTTGGGAGGCAGAGGCAGGCGGATCTCTGTGGGTTTGAGGCCAGCCTAGGCTACAGAGTGAGTTCCGCGAAAGGCACAAAGCTACACAGAGAAAGCTTGTCTCGAAAAACCAAAAAGAAAAGAAAAAAAGAAAAAAATTACAGTTCTAAAGTAGCAATGAAAATAATGCTATAGTTTGGAGTCACCACAACCTGAGGAATTGTATTAATGTGTTCCAGCATAGGAAGGTTGACAACCAGTGTGTCAGATTAAAGGGACAAAGTCTTCAGAAACATACTTCTTCAAGAGGATAGCTTAATAATCTATAACCCTTACAAAAATGTCTGGTAGTAAATACACACATCCATACACACACACACACACACACACACACACACACACACACACACACTGAATGAGATCACACTATAATGTAGCCACAATTTTCAAAATTAAGAATACTGATATTAAAAGTATTGGCTAGGCTATGAAACAACTAGAATTTGCATATACTGCTAACAAAGTGTAAACTGAAGAAAAATCACTTTGGAAAACTCTTCATCATAGTCCATTGAAATTTTAAAAACATAACCCTACTATATTCAGCAAAACTGAATGCAAATGACCACTCAAAATATTATATACAAGAATCACCATAGCATCATTACTCACAAAGTCCCAAACTGACGGCATCAATAGAGTCAACAAATCATAAAATTTAATGGGATGCTTGCATTCATAAAAGCAAATAGGCTAGGGTGAGCCTCAGTTGGTAAACCGTTTGCTTAGCATGCATAAATGCTTGAGTTCAAACCTCAACACCACATAAGACAGCTATAGTGCTATATGCCTGTACTCCCAACATTTAAGGATGTGGAGACAGGAGGATCAGGGTTATCCTTGGCTCCATAGCAATGAGGACATCCTGATACATATGAGACCCTGTCTTGAATAAAAAATAAAGTAACAGGTAGAAATGAATAGTATTATAAAATAAGATTAAAGGAAAAAAAAGAAAAAAATAAAGTAACAGCAAGTGAACAAAACTGCTACACAACACGACATAGATCATCTTCAGAATCATAATGACAAAGAACCAAAGTATATAAAATGTATAGATATCAAGAACATAAAGAATTAACCACTATAAGAATGGCTAAATTATGGAAGAAAAGAGGGTAATGTCTGGAGGAAAATCCAATAAAGCATTCTCAAGTGGGCAGTAGACTACATACATATGTCACTAAGAGGACACTGTCTGTATATTTAGTTTATATGTAGTAAATAATGAGTAAAACAGTAAAAGTACTGGGGAATATGGCACGTTCCATTGATATAAAATATTCTTAATATACTGTCACAAAATATAAAACCAGTGATTCTAACAGGTTATCAAAACCAGATAACACAAAGTAAGAGAGATCCCAACTATAAAGACTATTAAAACTCCAATGGTTATTTTAGGTACAGGTGTGGAATGAAAACACTATAAAATACAGAAACTATCTTCCCTATGTAACATCCCTGCTACCTACTCAACTGGAGTTTTGGAGATTTCATTTAAATCTTTAATTTCAATGAAACAAGTCAAACAGAAAAATACTGGAATTTAAATTTAAATCATCATCAATTACAAGTAAATGCTTTCAACATAAAAAAGATAATGATAATTCTTAGAGGAAATCCAAAAACAATAAGGAGTGTCTTACTTTCATGTCATGTCCAAGAGTACTATTTACAGGTGTGCTGGTCCAATTTAATTCCTATGTTATTGGGGCTGTTTCTTTTTTAAAGATTTCAATTGCTAATGAGTGTATTCAGAGCAATATTTTAAAGAGAATATTCAGTAATCAAGACAAGAGACTGTCAAAAGGAAAATAAAAGTCAAAAAGTCAAAAACAAGATTAAGAGCAGTCAAAAACAGGAAGCGGACCTGTTCTTTGAAAAATGAGAGTCATTACATGTGTTCTTTTTAATTTTGTATCATGTAGCAGAAAGATAAACTACCATTGTTTAGGATCCTAGCTATGGTTTTGTTCCTCTGGCCTTCAAGCACGTTCTCTCCTCTCTCTCTCTCTCTCTCTCTCTCTCTCTCTCTCTCTCTCTCTCTCTCTCTCTCTCTCTCTCATACACAGACACACACACATTTCATGCACACAGCCAGCCATACACACCAAGACAGATATGCAATTAATTTATTATAAATCTACATATTAAATGACCTAATATTATTCTAGACTACATCTGTTGACCTAGATTAAACATGTTTCCTCAGATGCTTTAAAAACTAGTAAAACTATAATCTCCTGTACTCCCAATATACAAATTATTTATGTCCATTTTACATATAATATATACACATCCCAATCCACATGCTTAAGTGTTAAAGGTTGTTAATAACTGAAACACCCATTTTATGATCACTATGAAAATTATATGCTAACAGAATTTCTACTTCAGTGGAATACACACTTCACTCAGTATCAACCACCCATTTACCACCATTCATAATTAAAATGCTCTTGTGTCTGTGCCTGCAAACTCCGTATCACGAATATTTCTTTTTCAATTCTTTCTTCTTTCTACCCAGAGCACAATCAAAATTGATTTTCCTTAGACTCTTCAAACCTTAAAACATACTTATCACTTTAAATTTGAAAACCAAAGGAGTAATAAATGACAAGCACTCACCTACACAAGGAAGGGCACAGAAACAACCAATTCTCTAGATACAAAATCCATTAACTTCATAAATCTTTATGGATCAAACTGTCTAACAGTAGATAGGAAAGTATTGTGGTACATGATGATAAATCTAGCACTCAGAAGTGGAGGCAAGATTACAAGTTTGAGGCAAAGCTAACCTGGGATACATAGTGAGTTCAAAGGCCAGCATGAACTATACATCAAGATGATGTTTAAAAAATCATAAAATACACCAATAGTAAATTAAGAGTCACATAAAATTCCTGTATTAAACTGTAGCCTGATATTGTAATACAGAACAAATCATTTTCTGTTACGATGTCCCAAAAAGGCTTAATGCAAAGAGCGAAGCAAAGGAAGGTAAGCAGAACATTCCAAGCAGAGCGAGCAGCACTACCAACAGTGAGATGACAAGTTGAAATGATCAAAGCAGCAGTTACACATCCAGAAGAGGGTAGGGAGTGTGGCACCAAATGATAGAGCATTTGAACTAGAATCGGAATTCATAATACTTACACTAAAATAGCAAAGCCATGGTAGGTTCTTGAGCAACAATGATAAAAAGTAGTTAAACATACTTACACTGATAATTCATATGGTTGTATGTATAGAGACACAACATAACCAAGAAATAAACTCCAAGTACCAAACCAGAGACCATGAAATATGTCTTGCATCTGAACGACTACTGTTTGCTATCCTGATATATATGGGACTGACTGGCAAGGATCCTGTAAACTTTAAACCCCAAGGCTAGTTTGTAACAAGGTATGCTCAAAATGTTCCACAATGCAATGATTCATTTTGGATTCAGCCAGTTGTCCCAAGTCCACTGTGGTGGTTTGAATAAGATGGCCCCCATAGGCACATAAATTTGAATGCTTACTCACCAGGGTGTAGCACTATTTGAAAGGGTTAGAAGGTGTGGCCTTGAAGAAAGAAATGTGTCTTTGGGGTGGACTTTGAGGTTTTCAAAAGCCCATACCAGGCTCAGTGTTTTCTTTCTGTCAGCTGGTGGATCAGAATGTAGCTCTCAGCTACTTCTCCAGTGCCATGCTTCCCATCATTTTGATAATGGACTAAATCTTTGAAACTAGAAGCAAGCACCCAATTATATGCTTTCTTTTATAAGAGTTGCCTTGGTCATGGTATCTCTTCAGAGCAATAGAACAGTGACTAAGACAGAAGTTTGTATCAGTGGTGTATGTAGTTCTCAGACAGGCCTGACATGCTGTTTGTTAGAGGAATATAAAAGACTTTGGAAGTCTGGAATAGGAAAGTGGCTGGATGCTTTAATTGGGGTGTAGGGGGCCTTTGTAGTAGCAACATAGGAGACAGTGCTGATGGTTATTTGAACTGTGGAGGCCCAGTTCAAGAAGTTTCAGAGGGAAAGAATATTATTATTAAGTGGCCTAGAGACACCATTCTTGTGATATTTTTTTTGCGAAAAATGAGATTACTTTTTGCCCTTGTACTAAAAACCTGCCCGAGGCTAAGGCTTTTAAAAATAAAAGCATTTTGGTTTAATGGCTTTGGCACAGGAGATTTCAAGGCAACCTAGTACTGACTGTATTGAATCGTTATTAGTAGTCACTCTTACATAGATAGATAATGGAAAGGAGAAAACTGGACAAAGAAAAATACAAAATGTACAATTTGAGGAGAAAAGGGGTACCAGGTAATGTAGAAGATAGGAGTTCCAGTGCTCAAGGAGATAAAAAGTTTACTGACAGGCCGGGCGGTGGTGGCGCACGCCTTTAATCCCAGCACTCGGGAGGCAGAGCCAGGCGGATCTCTGTGAGTTCGAGGCCAGCCTGGTCTCCAAAGCGAGTTCCAGGAAAGGCGCAAAGCTACACAGAGAAACCCTGTCTTGAAAAACCAAAAAAAAAAAAAAAGTTTACTGACAATAAATGGACTAAAGGAGGTGGTGACCTCAGGGTAAGACCCCACCCAGCTAAGCTTCCAAGTTGTGTAAAGGAATTAAAGAAAATCTTAAGCAGTGAAGGAAGCTTTCAATAACAGAAAGCTGATACAAATGTAATTAAACAAGTTGGACAAGTTCCAGCCATATCAAATAGTAGAACAAGTCAGCTTGGTCCATGTGGTTATGGCTTTAGAATCAAGGATACAAGAAAGGACTTGTGGAATCTCCCTCTATACTAAGAAAGCCACTGAAAAGCCCCTAAGGCCAGGCATGTGTCAGGAGTGTCCCCACATAGAGGTTCAGAGAGGCCAATGCATGAATCTGTGAAGGTGAAACCTGAATAATGTTGGAAACCCCAAGATGAGTTAAAGATGCCAGAGTCATGGGATACCTGCCATGGAAAGTGGCAGGCGGGGAGTGGAACAAGCCCAAGAGAAATAAGTGTGTTGCAGTCAACAAAGCAGAAAAGAGTTGGAGATCTGAAGAGCACACTGACATAAGGCATGGAGATTCAGAACTTGGAGTTTGCCCTGAATTTCCTTACCATGCTCCCTTTCCTCCCTTTCTGAATGCTTATATATATTCAGTGCCATTATATGTTGGACGTATGTGATCTTCTTTTTGATTTTGATTTTACAGGGGTTTACAGTGTCTCAGAGTTTTAAAGTTGGACTGAATGAATTTTTTGCACTATATGGCTACAAATCTATAGGGGCCAGGGAGTAGAATGTGGTGGTTTGAAAAAGAATGCTCCCAGAGGCTCATACATTTGAATGATTAGTCACTAGGGAGTGGCACTATTTAAAGGGATTAGGAAATATGGCCTTGTAGGAGGGAAGTATGTCACTAGGGATAGGCTCTGAGGTTTTCAAAAGCTCAAACCAGGCCCAGTGTTTTTCACTTTCTTTATCTCAGCCAGCAGATCAGAAGTTCTTAGATACTGCTCCAGTGCCAGGCATGCCACCAAGCTCCCTGTCATGGTAATGTACAAAATATCTAAAACTGTAAGCAAACCCACAATTAAATGCTTTCTTTTGTAAAATTTGCCTTGGTCATGATGTCCTCAATCTGTTATCAGATGTTTAACATTAGAAAAATGCTGGTTTTCATTGGAATTATGTGGTAAAGTTACAAAGACTAGGAGTTAATTACTATGAGTATGTGGTGATATATGGTGTACCCTAATAAACCTTGCCTTGGGGACTGGAGGACAAGAGCCAGCTACTAGATTAGACATAGAGGCCAGACAGTGTTGGCACACACACTTAATCCTATCACTCAGGAGGCAGAGATCCAGACATCAGTTCAAGTCCACAATGGAAAAAGAGCCAGGCAGTGGTGGCAACACAGCTTTAATCCCAGTACTGGGAAGCACACACACTTTCAATTCCAGGAAGTGACATGGATGGGCAGAGAAAGGTATATAAGGTATGAGGAAACAGGAACTAAGCAGTTCAGCTGAGACCCTTTCAAGTGAAGACTCAGGATTCATGGAGTTGGTGAGGTAATAGGTTGGCTGTGGCTGCTCTGCTTCTCTGATCTTTCAGCTTTCACCCTGTATCTGGCTCTGGGCTTTTTATTAATAAGACCATCTAAGATTCGAACAATATAAGTACCTATATGAGGGCCCAAAACAGCTTGACCACACAGCTGCCATGACAGGATTAGGGGCCCTGACACAGCTGTGACAAGCTTACTGACAGGCAACACCCAGATCCAGAAAAAGCCATATGCTAACATCACCCAGGGATCCACCCAGAGATGGGCCAGCATTTAAGGAAAAGTACCCAACATCCCACACATTTCAATCAATAGACAAAATTAGATAAGATCATCAATGTTCCTGAATCTAGCACACACCCATTTCCTTTTCACATATACCCCTAGACAAATGTCAGCCAGTCAGGGTCCCTAGAAATCCTCTCACCTCAACCTCTGCTATGATAAAAAAAACAAAACAAAAACAACAACAACAAAACCCTACCCCAACTGAGCTTGGGACTCTTTGCTCTCACTGCTGCATTGGACAGCTCCAAGCTTAAAATAAAGGCTCTTTGCTTTTACATTTTTTCTGTCTTCATGGTGGTTCCTGCGATCTGGGCACAACATTTAGACAATAGGAAATTATTCAACCTTTTGCGGAAAATGAAACCTTTCCAGGCACAGTAACATGTTTCTAAGCCCAGCACTTGGGAAGCAGAGTTCAAGGCCAACCAGAGCTACATGGCAAGACCACCACACTCTCCTCCCATAGTTTATTTAGGAAATACAACTGAAAATATGAGTTACTTAAAAGATTAGTTTTGTAGCAGTATCTTTACCTTCAATAGTTTAAAGCCTTAGACAGTTCTAGAATCATGCCATCATCTACCTCCCTAAATAAAACATTCCTCTATTATACTTACTTCCACTTGCTGGAACTTTGAAATTTTAGTCTTTCTTCCACATGCCAACTCTTCATACACCTGAAGATAGCAACTATATAAGTACAGAATTAAAGACTGAACAAGTCCTGGATATTTCAACTATCCATTCTCTGCTTCATATTAGTCTTCAGAGCCTCATGAATTGTCAGTGTTTAACTAGACCATGGTACCCAAAAGCAAACACTCCACATATTCTGAGACAAATACAGTTATTTAGTCTGGATATTATGTAACTTCCCTGTTTTGTTTTCAATTACTTTGCAGAACAAAGTGACTATTGTTCTGAATTTGCTTGACAAATAAAACAATGCAAGCAGTTGCTTGCTGACTTTTTTATTCTTTGCCACTTTAGTTATCTAACAATAAAAACACACAAAGAAATGTATATAATAAAGATGAGCAAGTTCTGTAACTTAGAAAATGAAAACTCATGCTCATAGATACAAAAATTTCAATGGCGAGGTTCCTTTTATATTCTTTCAAATTCTCCCTCTAACCCATAATCATACCCTGATTTTTAAAAATAATCATGATCTACTTAATTATGATTGTTAATCATTCTTGCTTTTTAAAGGAGCTTTACTATATATTTATATAGCCCTATAGTACATTTTTTAGTTTTATTTGGCCTTATTTGCCTAATCACTTTGTCCTTGTTTAATTTTTCAGTTTAAAAACTACACATTTTCTGTTTTACATATTTTAAAATGGCTTTTAAATGTATCCCAGGAAAATAAACATAATTAAAGAATCCAATTATATATTGTGTGTAGCCTTAATGCACTCATGCCTCAGATATCTCTAGAGTTGACTAGAAATTTTTCATCACATAAAACTTAGAATTTCAGAATCTCAAACTTAAAAAACTGAAAATAAAACTCATTGTTCAATAAAATGTTAGACAAAGGCCTAAGAAGATGGAATAATTTCCCTATTCGACTAACAGAGTACTTGTCATCACTAAGCTATTTTCTGAGTCTCTGAACATTTATGAAAGAGCCTGGCCATCCACCTCAACCAATGTTAGTTCAATGTAGCAATTCCCTGGTTACAGCACAAACCACAAAAAGAAACAAGTGAGAAAAAGTAGAAAAGCCCCTTTAAAAGTTTAATTTTGTGTGTGTTTGTGTAAGCATGAGTATACACATGTGCTTGTGCACATACAACAGGCCAAAAAGAGGGTAATAGCTCCCTTAGAGCTGTTACAGGTATATACTGGACATCAGGCTCATTATGTGGGTCCTGGAATCCCAACTCTGGTCCTCATGACTGCATAAATACTCTTAACCTCTGTGCCATTGCTCTGTCATCCAAACAGACATCAGAAGTTTTTTTTTTTTTTTTTTTTTGTTGTTTTGTTTTGTTTTTAAATGCTGGTACATAATTGAGAGAAGTGACAGACACCTACCTATGTATTTAAGTACAAGAACTAAAAACATGTATACTAAGTAAATCACGTACAAAACAAAAAACAGTACAGGAAAACCTTTCCATACTTGTAATTCCCCTATGAACCTGAAGTACTTTATGTATCATAAAAATCGTATTTTTGCTTGACTCTCCTCTTTCCCTTTAAATTTTAAGGAAAAGTGTAATTTTCCCATGTTCTGGCATCATTATTATGTTCATACATGGTACACCTAAATTTCATACAAAGGAATCCATCAAATTCTTTTTCTCCTTGGGTGAGATCCTATTAAATTAATAGAAATTTCTCTGCAAATTTTCAGTGTCATACACAATTTCAAACTTGTCTACTAAAGGTTCACAATGGCTCGCTCACCTGAACCTTATGACTTCTGTGTTACTAAATTTTAATGAAGTATTAACTACAGAACTGGTCCCTCTCCAGCCAAAAATTAAGGAAAGAGAAGGGAAGGAAGCTATCCACATATATGACACACATCCTACCAATTTTACGACATTCTTTTTTTTTTATGGTTTGGGCTAGTAAACAAGCAGACATGAACATGTACTTCTGAAATAAAGTTAATATGAAAAATAAATTAACAAGCTCATGGTCTTAAAATAATCCATAAGCAAAACAGGATTACCAAAAAAAAGCTGTTAAGAGAAAAATATATAACACACTTAAAAATATGGTAAAGAACAATCAAAACATAAGACAGAAAAAGTAAAAATAACCATAGGCATCTCTTGTATTTAAAAAAAGCTGAAGTTCTATATCCTGGGTTTACATTTTTTACTAGTTCATGTTTGTCAACCACATAAAGTGCAGTTCCTACACAAAGAACCAGTTGTTGTGTGATATTTTGTTTGTGTTCTGACAAATAAAACTTGATTGGAGTCAAAGGGCAGAGCTAGCTACTAGTTAACCATAGAGGTCTGGAGTCTGTACAGAGAAGAGAGAGGAAGCGATAAGGTGGGGTGGAGACAGGATCTCAGCCCCTTGGGTTGGAGAAACCAGAGAGGTAGAAAGTAACTGTGGCTGCTCCCCTGCTTCTCTAATCTTTCAGGTTTTTATTGGTAAGATTAATTAGAATAACACTTTATCTGATGCCCAATGTGGGGCTCAAACCCACAATCCTGAGACTGTCACATGCTCTACCAACTGAGCTAGATGATACAGAAATGACATTGCTATTTACTCAAGTTACAAGAAATAATCAGAAATAAAAATCCATCCCTTATATACAAAACACATACCAGATCCCATTAGGGTCTACCAGACCCTCTAGCACAAGGTAATGATGAAATTGTTCAACTATTGGTAGGAAATGTGCTAGAAGCTTCAGAATTTCATTTAAAAAAAAAAAGACACCATATCAATAGCAAGGGTTTGGAAAAAGATTTTTCTATCACTTGGCAACAAGCCAAGGAAAGTATAAGGAAATGTCCTACTTGTTCCTGGTATAATCAAACTCCACTACCTACAGGAAGTAACCCAAAGAGTACTCAAAGAAAAGAAATTTGGCAAATGGATATATTTCATTTTGCAGTTTGGTAAATTAAAATATGTATACCACACCATAGATACATATTCGGGATTTCAGTGGGCAATGACTTTGAGTTCTGAAAAGGCTGATTCTGTAATCACACATTTGTTAGAAGTTATGGCCATCTTGGGGATACCTGTACAAATTAAGACTGACAATGTTCCAGCATATGTCTCTAGTAAAATGAAACAGATTTTGCATGTTACAACACAAAACATATTACAGGTATACTACACAATCCTATAGGACAAGCAGTTATAGAAAGATCTAATTGAACTCTAAAGCGTATGTTTAATAAACAGAAAGGGTAATAAAGACACTCAGAGATAGACTGCGTAATTCTTTATTAACTTTGAATCTTCTAAATGCTATGAGAAAAGAATGCCAGCTACAGAAAGACATTAGGTAATAGAAAGAAAAAAAAAAAAACTACGGAATTAAATCAGCCCATATACTTTAAGGTTGTGCTGTCCTCAGAATGTAAACCAGGATATGTCACATTGGGGAAGAGGTTTTGTTTTTGTTTCCACAGAAGAAAAGCTGTGGATATCATCAAGATTGATAAAGATTAGATTTGAACAAGAGAGAACTCTTGATTAGAAGAGGTGATAGGTCATCAACCAATGTGACCATTTGATCTAAGCTAATTTATAAGACTAATAAATAATTTTTATTTAATCAGATATACCTTGCCACAAGGGAAATTCCTCAAAGTTAGGGTTGGGGCAGGGTTTTGTTTTTGTCTTTATAGGAGAATAAAGGCATCCAGCTAAAGAATATGAAGACCACTGGACAAATTAGACATCTGAAGAAAAAGGATGAATCATCCAGAGAAAATGTGCCAAGAAAAAGAGTACACTGGCCTATTAGTATATCACATTTCCAACAGGATAAAATTTCATAAATCTTCCCAAATGTTTGTTTCTGCTGTTCTTGTAGTCCTAGCTCAATTAAAAATTAAAGGTGGCTTTGGAGTTGTGGAGTGTGGCTCTCTCCTTCTCTAAACCCAAGCATGCTTGTTAAAAAGAAAATCCAAAAATCTCTGTATCGTGTCAGAAGAGCCACCTGATATAGAAGAAAAACCAAAATTAAGGGACTATTCTATTACCACTAATCTCATAATCCTTTGGTTTTGACTCTTTAACACTTTTCTTAAGGTATAAATATTATCTCAAATTTTCTAGAAATTAATGTGTGTGTGTGTGTGTGTGTGTGTGTGTGTGTGTTTTAAACTTTTTGTCAAGATATTAATGGTCACATAGAATATTAACTCATTCTAGAAAAAGGTTTCATCTAGCTTCCTATACGTGATTTCTGGTTTGATTCTCTATCAGGTAACTAGGAATTGAGTTTTTGTACTCTGGATGTACTTAACAAATTATAGTCTTTTAACTTCTTTGAGATCTGCTGCATATGACATTTAAAATGTTTAAGTTTTCTGCAGTGAACCATGACCATGCCTAACAGTGACCTTTGAGGTCTCTAAAAGGAGGATGGGGCCCCACAACAATGATTCCACCGGGACTATGGTAGCACCACTAAGCTGACAAACACCACCCAAAGATTGGCTTTGGACTCCAACTACTCAGAACAATTTCAAGATGGCTAGCTGAGATGGTCCAACCTCACACACTACTCTAGCCAACACTTGAGATAAGTTGTGCACTTTCCCATTACCCAGAGACTGGACAACAAATGATTTAGCTAGCTTTCCCAGGACTTGACAATTATCTCTCATTTTTTTCAGGATCCCCTACAGATGTCGTTGCCCCCAGACAGCAGGAAGTAATTTTAAGAACACAACACTCACATTCCCAAGAGGTGGGGTGGGCAGTTTTTGGTTGTTCAGTGGGTTATAGTTATTTGTCATCATTTAGGGGGGTTGGTTACAAGTTGTTATTGGTAATGATCATGAAAAAATCTGAAGGAAATTAGATTCAAGGATCTTGTTCTGAAAAGAAAAAGGGGGAATATAGAAATGATAGGATAAAAATGTAGATTATTAAATCAATTTTTACCAAAAAAGCAACTACTCATCTTAAATATTTTACATTGATATTGATTTTTATATATTGATGCAAATTTGAGGTTATTTCTGTTATACTGTATATACATTTTTACTCTTAAGATATTTTTGTATATTGACACAAATGTAAGGTTATTTTTGTTAGAACATACTGTAAATACATGTCTACTCTTGTTCAAGATATTATACCTATACAGCTCATTTAACAATGTAATATAAATTTCTAGTCCTTGAAAGTTGTTATTATAAACTATTTAGGACAATAAAGAAATTCAGGTTAATAGTTAGTTACCTGTTACAATCAAACTTATAGTCATGTTAGGTATGTTTTCAAGGTCAAACAGATTTATTTTAGATAGGTGGTCTTCAAACACTTCAGAGACCTACAGAATATGGCATATAAGATATTTGTTTGGTTGGTTGTTTTTAATTTTATTTTAATGATTTTTCAAGACATGTTTTCACTGTAAAACAGTCCTGGTGGTCCTGGGACTCACTCTGTAGACTAGGCTGGCCTCGAACTCACAGAGATCCCCCTGCCTCTGCCTCCTGAGTGCTGGGATTAAAGGCATGCACCACCACCACCCAGCTGACCTTCACATACTTCAGAGACCTACAGAATATGGAATTTAAGATATTTTAATAGCATAAGGTTCTTTTTGTTATGACAATGAGACATGTCTGCTCCTGGCAGCAGCAATATACTTCAGAGAAGATGATGGGCATCAAAGAAACTCCACATGGAGTTTACTTTCTTTGTGGCAAAAGTCACTGGGCTTTCAAGAAACTACCTTTGCCTCAACTGCTGACAGTATGCTGTCCAAATTGAATAAGCAGGACACAAAAGAAAGGACTACCAATCCTTGCCAAGACAAGATGGGACAGTCCTTCAAAAATCCTACTCCACAGAAAAATCTGTCAGATATTCTAGGCCTGCAGGCCAAAGATGGCTGCCTCAAAGTTACAAAGGAATCTTGGGTGACTGTCCAGGCAGCCATTTCTGTCATTTCTTAATTTTGGCAGTTGTTTGCTCTGCACTTCCTGCTTAATTGGGTAATATTATATCCTTCTCTGGTCTCTGATGGAGTTGAAGACTACATAGTTACAGTTTTCCTTGTTGAAAAGAAACAAAGGAGGGGTAAAGTGTCTAAGTTTGAGAAACACAAAAAGATAGTTTTGGGTTGATAATGCAAGTTAGGATAGAAAGTGAATTAGGTACAACACTTTGGATTCACCAAGCTAGGATAGATAATGGAGTATTTTCTCCTAATTTGTCAAATGCTAATGGACTAGACATTGTTAATGCAATTATTCCTGGTATATATTTGTATATAGTTATTATACTTATTTATATACCTTTTCTATGTTAGTTAAAACCTTAGCATTTTATTAGACAAAAAGGAGGAAATGTATGATATTTTGTGTTCTGAAAAATAAAACTTGCTAGTCAGAAGGTGGAGCTGGCCACTAATTAACCATAGAGGTCTGTACGTCTGTACAGAGAGGAGACAGGAAGTGATAAGGCATGGCAGAGACAGTGTCTCATCCATTTTGGTCAGAGGAACCAGAGAGGTAGGAAGCAACTGTGGCTGCTTCTCTGATATTTCAGGTTTTTACCAAGAAACCTGACTCCTGGCTTTTAATAAGATTAATTAGATTTGTGCTTCAACCAGCTATTTATTTTTAAAATGTTATCTGCTTTTATTTTCTGTAAGTGTTGACTTTCACGGTCTGCGTGCTAGATGCAAACCTACTGCCTATAAAGTGCAGGAGGGCTAGCTGTTTTCTACTGGGACTGGAGCTGCAGATGGCTGAGCTTCCACATGGAAAACAAACCCAGTTCCTCTGTAACACCAGCTCTCATAAGAGAGCACTCAAGCCCCAAGTTACATTATTTTAAACACATAACAAAGGCTGGTTTAATAAACAATTACCAAATTTTCAGGCAATGCAACTACAATCAGCTAATGTTTTGCAATGATTGTGCACCTACACACTTTTTTTCTGGGAAGAAGGGCATTGTGCAGCAGACAACGATACTAACAATGAAGGCTACAACTAAGCTATACACCTAGTCCCAGTCTAGTATGCTTTTTTAAGATTTTAATTTTTAAAATTATGTGTGTATGTGTGGATCTGTGCATATAAGCACAGTGCCCTTGGAAGTCAGAAGAAGATGATGATGGATCTCCAGAGTTTCTGTGAGCCACCTGATATGGGTTCTGAGGATAAAACCCTGGGAGTCCTCTGGAAGAGCAGCAAGCACACTTTACTTCTGAGCCATCCTTCCTGGCCCTGTTCTATAGACTTGTTAGTCTAAATTATAAACAAAACTTATAATACAATTCATTATATAATCAGTGTTGTATAAATCCTAGGACTACTGGATCAAATCAATACATAATGGGTTATATTTAGTTACCCAACAATTCATTTCCTTAAAATATGAGCTATTGCCTAAATAAAAATAAAATTGCAGGTATTATAGTTCAAGTATAACTTTCTAGGAGACAAATGGGGCCACATGTAATTAATACAAGTCTACCCAATAATAACCACTATAAAGAGTAAAAACACCCAAGTAGTTACTAATATTCTCGTTTCTGAAAACTTCTGATTGAGATGACTAAGGTTTGAAACAACTGTAATGTGGGAGCTCACAACTGACTCAGTTTCTCAGTTTGAATCTGAAGTCTATTCTGAGTCAATAGAGTTCAAGCTTGTTTGCTCCAAGGCTGTGAGAAAGTTCTGATTAGCCCACAGAGTCTCATTGAAGGGCTATGAGAAAGTCCTGATTAGCCCACAAGAAGGAACACACTATCTAGCTGGATGTAGGCTGCTGATGCCAGCCACAGGTACATTGAGATAGAAAAACTCCCTGTTCCTTGACACAAGGCAGGATAGATAGTGACTAAATGCCTGTGCTGTGCACTATTCTACCTCTGTCTTTCAAAACTGTATATACGCTGGCTGTGAAATAAACTTGGGGCTGTCCAGCATTGACGGGCAGACCTCTCAACTCTTTTCTGTCTTCTTCATTGTCTCTTTAATCCACACACCTCTACCCAGCTACCCAGCTGACTGTTAGCAGGCCGACACTGTACTTCCTTTTTTAAGCTTACAGACAAATCTACTATTCTTGAGGTAACATACTACCAGAGACTAGACAGGGGACACCTCTACAAGAAAGATAAGTTCTAGGATTGATGCTATATTAGATATTGGCTTCTAAGAGTTTATCTGATTTTAAGAAAATGGTAAGCAAAGGTATATGAAATAATTTTAGAATATTAGAAGCACAAAAAGGATGAACATAGTAACAAACACTCATAAACCCAGCATTTAGGGATAGAGGCAAAAGGACCAGACATTTAAGGCCTGCCTCAAATAAATAGCAAGTTTGAGGTCAGCTTGGGATTCATGAGACCGTGCCTCAACAAGAAGAAAGAAAGAAAAACAAAATAAATTCTTCTAAGTAAAAATCCTTACTGTGAACATCTGTCTCTAGTCACTAGTTCATTCGCTACACTATAGTGCCTCTGCATAAACTGTTGTTGCAGATTAAATACTAATTAACCAAAAATAAAAGCAAGAAAGGCTGAAGAAAACTATCTTCTATGTTTCATACTAGTATCCCAGACTCGAAAACCAGAAAGAAAACAGGAACTTAAAAACATAAAAAAATTCCTTTTAAAGCTACATTAAATCATGTATTTAGGCGACACCATGTGGCAGAACTATGAATTACTACTAACATCCACCATGTGTTATAATATACTTGAATATTTAATATGAGGGGAAATTTTAAAACCATTGTTTAAAATGAGTTAAATGACCAAATTAGAAAATCAATTATCAATATGAAAATATCTACTAATGAATATATTAATGCATGAATTTTAGAAATAGACAAAAATATGGGAGGCACAGAGGTTTTTGTACACACAAGAATGTTAAACTTAAACACACAGGATTTTTCCTTTAAAAGGCAGATGCACAACTTGTTATCTATCCCAAAGACTGGTACTGGTCATGTTTTACAATCTGGGGACACTGGCACTATCTATGTGGCCTACAACCTCTCCCAGATCCTTATTGTGAGCTTTTCCAATCTATAGAACCTATCTTTTTGGAAGGTGTCACATGTAGTCAATTTATAGAACCCATCTTTATGGAAGATATCACATGTACTTCATAAAGAGTTTCAATGTAGTCACATGTTAAGCTTTATTGTGCAAACAGGATTGAGTGAATCATCACCAGGAAATTTTTCATGAAATTCTCCTGTGTTTAAATGTGCCTTAAAAACAAACAAACAACTACTTGGGGTCAGACTCCCAAAGTCTGAACCAATACAGGCTACCTAGGCATGTTGAACAAAACTTTCTTGCCTCCTATGGATTATTACTCTGATGGCCATGATGGTTGCAGAGACCCCAATACACAAAGATACTAAGAAATTATACCATAAAGGATCAAGCTAATTTAATTTATAAGCAAAATTATAGGAATTATTAACTTTAAGCTACAGTTACTAACTTTAAGCAGTTAATAAATATAAATACGGAACATATATTGGCCTAATATATTTGAACACATATCAGTAGTTTTATGGATCCTGTTACAAAAAAATGTTTCTGAACTTCTAAAGTTTTATGGAACTTACAGTCTTGGTTTGACTATAATTTACAGGAAAATTCAGAAAAAAAATAACCAAAAGGATGTGCCATCACAAAGGAGCTGGATGACTGACTCCTTCACTTTTCCAAACTGTTGTTCAGCTATGAAAGCTATAAAAATTGCAGCTTAGAGGAGGCAGAGGCAGGCAGATTTCTGTGAGTCTGGGGCCAGCTTGATCTACACAGTGTGTTCCAGGACAGTCAGAGTTACACAGCTGAGACCCTGTCTCAAAAAAATGTATATACATACATACATATATATATACATATATATATGCAAGCTTTGAATTATATAAAGAAATAACATGCTCATAAAGGGTAATTCTTAGAAAAGAAGCTCCTGATTTGATATTATCAGAACTCAAATATGTATGTTGGCAGATATAAATATGCAAAAGTAATAATTTTAGTTGTATCCATACTTGAACATGTCCTTTAATAATTTAAACAAAACTAAAAATTTGTGAGAAAAAGAATCCTCAGAAACCAGGTGTGGTGACTCCTTTAATCCCAACACTCAAGAAGGAGACAGGAGTATCTCTTTTGAGTTCAAGACCAACCTGGTCTATAATATAGGCTAGCAAGAGCTACAGACTGAGACAACATCTCAAAAAAAAAATTCCTAGAACCCATCAAATTACCCTGACATTTCAGGGGTGAAGGTACTGAAGTCTAAAGCCCAAATGACTCGTATCCCATTTACATTCCCAGTGTTGATGCTTAAACAGTACAGTCCAATACTTGAGCTTTCATTTTAGCCCGCCTTTAAGCCACTTCATTCACATTCAATGCATAGTATTTGTGGCCCATTAATTAAAATCAATGCTATCAAGATGAGAATTATGATGAATATGAGATCAAAGAATCTTAAAGAAAAAGGAAATTCCAATTGGAATGTATAAATACATTCCAAAAGAACTAATCCCTCCTTCAAGGGTCAAAGACACATAGTTGAGTTAATGGAATTTTGGTCTTATCATTTGGTCATGTGAAAGTGAATTGTATAAAAATGTTGAAACTGAAAATGTTAAAACTGATGGCTACTTCTCATTTAGGTGAATTTTAAAACAAATTCAACTTTTCTATTCTTTAAGTATCAGCCTGAGATCTCTACTTAAATCTAAAGGAATACATTCTGAAAGAATTTTCTTCTATTTATAATGAAAAGTTCCATTGTAACATAACCAATATTTCATATTTAGCTTAAATATCTATTAAAATTATTTTAATAAAAAACTAAAGTTTTATATTTCAAAATACTTTACTGACAAATGTTCTAAATCTAAAATCCTGCTTATGTTTTATAATTTGCCCATCAATCTGGAAATAATAGCTCATGAGAAAAAAAGCATCAATCATCTTTCAGATAAAAACTCACAAGTGATACTTTTTTCCCTCAGCATCTAACTAAAGTTGTGTGACATAGAGAAATCAAAACCTAATTTACATGTGAAGATAGAAAATAAAATATTTATAAAGTTCGATTGAACAATGAGAAAAATAAAAAACCCTATGCGTCATTTCAAATCAAATAAAAGATACAATACGTCTCAGTTGCAGATTAAATACTGAGAAAAATAGTGGCATTAAAAACATGAACATTGACACATAAAATGTTTCTACAAACTAGAATTATCTGGAAAAATTACTTGCTCAGAGGAAAAGCAAGTACAGCCAAGAAAGCCATACTGTGATTATTTTTAAAAGAGAAAGATGAATGAAAGCTCAATTAACTAATGCCACATCTTAATTTCTTCAATTCTTCTTAAAATCTGCCAGAAATCATTGAATCAAACCTTACCAGAGTTATCTGCTATTAGCCCACCACTATGCTACTTTTCTAAAAAATGCCTGTTCATCTGGAGGCTTCTTGCACTGCCCAGAAACTCTCCTGAAGAGTTACAAGTCAGGGGGCAGAAGCTGCACCCTTCCCTTTATCCCCAAACAGCATATGCATAGAACTGATGCATCTATCTTCTTACTGCTCTCTGATCCCTCAAGGAAAGAAACAAACAATGCTCTGTTTATCTTTAACTCCCAAATGCTTGAAAAAGTATACTCGGTACATAGGAGACCTTCAAGAGGCCTGTTTTTGAATGTAAGCTGTACTGGTCATGGCAAAAAAACAAAAAAAACAAAAAAAACAAAAAAAAAAACAGCATACAAACCAGATGAAATAGCTTCAAACAGAAAAACTAACCAATGTTCAATTAACTAATGCCACGTCTTTTCGATTTCTATTTTAAGATATGCCAGAAATCACCAAAGCGAACTTTCCCAGAGCTCCCTGAAGTGACACAAGCTACTTTCCAGCAGAGACTCTCATCCCTGTTTTTAAAACATCAAGTGGTCATACAACCTGCCATGGTTATCAGTGAACATCACAAGGGAAACAGGAAAGGTGCACCATGCTTGGGGTGATCTGTTAATACATTACTTGATGAGGTCAATTAATATCAACACAGACGAAGACTATCTCTCTCCTTCATTAACTTATTTTCTAGCAATTTTTTTTTTTTAAAAAAGCATAGTCATCTACAAAAGCATTGGCAATACTGACAGGACCAGGTTCAAAAGTGATACTCAATAATCTCAAGTGTCTCCACTGACCAAACATTAAGTATCGAACTTGTTATCCTAACACACACACATCTGCATCTGACCCATTAAAATAACTGATTTCAAGGCCAGTTTAAGCTAATAGGGCAAGATCCTGTCTCAGAAACCTGGATACATAAATAGGTAAACTCGATGAATATATCCTACTTATATTACATGAAATAAAATGATAATATTTTTAGTTTTAAAAATAAGCATTGTATTTCTAAAAGTAAGTAAATGAATGCATTACTGCTTATTGCATTGGATGACTGAGATGAGGAAGGTCATTCTGACGAAGATAGAGACAGGCTCTAATTATGAAGTGAAAATCAAGAGGATTATATTAGAGATTAACTCTTAAACTCCCCTTTGGCCTTATTCTACCAAAGGCATTTTAACAGAAGAGAGCTTGCTTTAGAAGGGACAAAATCTATACATTTTTAACCACTGTAAAGTGACTACATTTTAGTCACTGTAAGTGACTCAGATCGAGTCACTTGAAGTGAATAGATGGCTTCTAACACTCATTCAGGTATCTGCTAAAGGACTATATTTTTCCCTTGAAACAAATATGGTCATTTAAACACATAAAACCTTTAGTTTCCATTCAAGTTTTCAAATTTGAAAAATGAGGACACCTAATACAAGATATCACATACAAGATTGTCAAAGCTCACCAGGTCAGACTGGGTTTAGATTGGTGGTAAATATCTGGCTTAGCAATGTCATTTAAAAAAAAAAAAAAAAAAAAAAAAAAACCACCAAGGTAAAACTGGATAATGATGACTGAAAAAAAAAAAAGCACTAAATTGTCAGGGTTTAAAGGAGTATTAAAGCAAATTGTAAAAAAAAAAAAAAAAAATTACTATATCCAAAGAAAATATCTTTAAGTAATTCACACTATCTGTAAAATTATATTTCTGAAATGCTTTTTAAAAATAGAACCAAAAGATGTATTAATATAGTAAAAAAAAAAAACAAAAAAAAAAAAAAACCCAACTCTATTTGAAGCACTCTTAAGAAACCCTCAAGAAAAAACATCAGTGCTAGGTAGACTGAGAACTATGAAAGCACATGTCACCTCACCAACACCTCTCTAGGACACATCACTGCCGCCAACCAACCCCAAGTCTGAACCGTGGCATAAAATACTTCACATTTTACCCAAGGGAAAGCTGTGCTGGAAAGGAAGGAAGGCATCAGCCCTATAAGATCTGCCACTGAGGACCCAACATTACTGAAGGAAAGGTCAAGCCAGAACACTTAACTGTCACATGGTACACAGCACCTCCTGTCCACACACATTCCCTGACCCTGCTTTAAGATCTTTAATAAAGGCCTCACATATGCTTTCTGACCAAGGCTTTCTAGATTCCTGGTCTAGATTTTCCACTTCCTTTCTCTCTTGTTCTTCGCTTGTCTAAACAATATTTTCAACAGCTTCCATTTAGACGTTAGTCAAGCACAACAAGCATTGTTGTACTGCATTCCCGACTTAGCTTCAGACCTGGTTACTGTGCCCTAATAGGCTCCAGTGTTTACCATACTTTAGTCTGAGAATTTAATACAGGGCCATGCACCTGCTAAGGCTACATCTCTGCCCAATTTCTTTTAATAGTTATATACTAATCAAATTCTATGAACTCTTCTCCCTATTGGTAACAGAAACAAGAAAAATACATAAAAATACAAATCTTTATGTACTTTTAAATGAAAAGTTCTGATACAAGAATGATTAAAAATCCAAAAATAAGTGATTTAAGCCATTTGTATACATACTCTAGCGGGTATCTAATCTGTGGCATGTGGAAAGCATACACCTCAGTGTTGCTATGAATATAGCCAAACACAAAACTGTATACTTACTCTAAACATTGAGATTTGTTTTGCAATTTTTAACCTCAACTGTGCAGCTGTCAAGTGTGAAGTTTGTATATGACAATACTGTGTCACAATGTGACATGTTGGACACATCTGCCCAAGTGCTGGCTAATTTTATGTCAACTTGATACAGGCTAGACTCATTATAGAAGAGGAGACTCACAGTTGAGTGTCCCACCAAACTGGCCTGTGAGAAAGCCTGTGGTGCATTTTCTTCAATGACTGATGTGTGAGGAGGGCCCAGCTCACTGTGAATGTTACCATACCTGGGCTGGTAGTCCTAGGTACTATAAGAAAGCTGACTGAGCAAGTCACTGGGACAGAGCCAGTAACAGTATTCCTTCACATCCTCTTGCCTCCAGGTTCCTGCCTGAGTTCCTGCATTGACTTCCTTCAATAAACTGTGGTATGGAAGAGTAATCGATATATACCTTTTCCTCTCCAAGGTCACTTTGGCCTTAGTATTTTATCTGAGCAACAGAAACCATAACTAAGACACACAGCTAATTTTATCCCTAAACAAAACAAATTAGAAATCCTCTATCTTTTCCTTGATCAGTAATCAAACTGTAGCCCTATGGCGAATTTAAAAGCCTCCCAGAGGGGAGCCAAAGGCTAATGAAGGGCTTCTGACTTCATGGTGGCAACTGGATGGAAAAACCTTTGTCTCCATAAAGTACACTATAAACATAATACAAATATGGACAAACCCAGAGTTACAATGTCTTTTTTTTTAGAGTATCAGACAAGCATACTTTATATATCCTAATTCTTAACCATCCCTCCAACATTTAAGAAAATGGAGTTCCTTCAAAATATGAAATTTGAAAAGAGAATTGTCATCAACATCTCTTAATGATGCTTTTTGCCTTTCATGAGTCATAATGACAAATTTCCAGATTGGTGAGCAGAAAGCCATATCTACACATGACCCACATGAAACATCTGTGATTTTTATGAATCTCTAACCTTTTCTACCAAAAATTCATAGTGTAGACTTCACCAAAGATGCAAGGACAGAATTAAAAATTGGTTGATATAACAAATTCTGTAACATTCATCAAATTTTTTTTTGTTTTGTTTTTTTTGTTTTTTTCGAGACAGGGTTTCTCTGTGAAGCTTTGCGCCTTTCCTGGAGCTCACTTGGTAGCCCAGGCTGGCCTCGAACTCACAGAGATCCGCCTGCCTCTGCCTCCCAAGTGCTGGGATTAAAGGCGTGCGCCACCACCGCCCGGCTAAAATTTTTTATCAAATGAGCAATAGTCATTAAGAAACAATAAAGTAATGAAATGGGGTCTAAATGCTATAACCAAAGCTCATCTTTCCTCCCACTAAGTAGTGGTTTAAAAGCAAAATGTAGGAAAATTATACAGGAGCCAAGCCTCAGGATAATTAATCATGAGTTTTGAACTTGTGGTTCTCCTGCTCTGGTCTCAGAGAACTGAGAAAAAAATGTAAAGACTCATTACTAATGTTCAGAGTTCAAATCAACAACTGTATAGTCTACCACAGCATTCTCTAATGTCAACACATCAAGCACTTCCAGACTTACCCAAATGAAGTAGCGTGAACTGGGCTGCCAGTTCCTTTGCATCTTCCAGTGTAGTGCAGAGTTTATCTGGCATAAAGTAACTCTGGGATCCATTTGCAATCGCAGGAATAACTATCTTATACACCAAGAGTACTTTTCCATCCTGACTAGTTGTTGAATATAAGTAATATTCTGGTGGTGCCCAATTATTTTTGTTGCAGTAATAATCCAAATGCATCACTGCAGAATTAAAATGATTGGATTTTAAAGAATACATGCTAATTGGGGTAAGCTTTGTTCCAGGAAAAAAAGGGTAAGTACATCTTTCAATTTCAGGAGGGCTTGGACTATGCTGACCATTGAGACGAGTAGGAAGAGTTGGTGGCTTGCCTAGAGCTTTGGAGTGACTTTCTTCTTTGTTAGCATATACAAGTAGGTTTTCAGAATTTGGACTCATCTGGCCATTAAGATGCTGTCTCCAAGTATTTTCTTTATTCACTGGCTTTGCCAGTGTTACCTCAATACTGGCTCCATCAATGCATTTTCCATTCATAACAGACATAGCGGCCACTGCATCTTCTCGGTTGAAAAAGTGAACAAATGCATAATCTCTAAGTTTCTTCACTCGTTCCACTGCCCCAGGCTTGAATTTATTGAATTCTGCTTTAATTGTTTCCTCTGTAGTTGAGATCATTAGATTTCTTACATAGAGAACTTTAACTCTCTGCATGGTTTCCTCATCAACTTCTTTCTCAGGATCAGCCCAATCTACCTGAATGGTGTGGCCCCAGAGTTGAAACGTTCCTGAAAAAAATGCACAAATTGATGTGAAATTAACTAAAGCAAAGAATACAAGTTTATAGTGCTATATAAAATAATTTCTCAAAGAAACTCAAGCAAGTATCAATATATCTGATTAGCCACTTGTGCCTACTCACACCAAAGTTTTGACTAAAGCAACCTAATCAGAACTTGTGATAAAATTTAAGAGTTGGTAAAACAAATAAGACTTTAAAGACTGATTATTGTTAGAATTAAATAATGCATTCTGGAGTTTTATTCAACATAATTAACAAAGTTAAAGTTACATATACATTAAAGTTACATACACATACACAGTCAGTAACTAGCAAATGTGACTCATTTTGTTGGAATAATTTCTTGTAACCTGCAGTCATTTAATTTACTTCCGCATTAAAACAATTCTTTATTCCTCTTCAAGTGGCACTACATATCTCACTAATAATGGTCTATCATTCACTGTTGTTTTTCCATATTTACAGTGGGGTTAGTATGTAAGGTAGTCTTTGAAAGGCCATCTTACCTGGAATCAACTTCCTCCTGGCCATCGCAGCAGCCCTGTGGGACTCATACTCAACGAAGGCAAAGCCACGGTTCTTGGTCTTGTCAGTTGCACTGGGATAAACAATCACATCCACAACACCTTCTGTAACTTTCTTCATCTCATCCAAAATCTCTTCCTTTTTCTTTTCTTTGGGAATTGCTCCAATAAATAATCTGCAGTTATCCAAGCTGACACACACACCAATAAACTTCCCTGGTCGAATCTCATAATTGTTAAGAATCCGGATGGCTAATTGGGCTTCTTCTTTAGTAGTGTACATCACAAAAGCATAACCTCTATTTTCACCACTAAATTCCATCATCAGTCGAAATTCATATATCTTCCCAGCTCTTTCAAATACAGGAACCAATTCATCTTCATACATATCACGAGGTATTTTTCCAACAAAAACTTCACAGCCTCTAGGGGGAGGTGGACCTTCCCAACCTTAAAAAAAAAAAAAAGATAAGTGCAACTAAAAATTAATCCTAAAAATCTATATATTCATACCGGAATCATTTATTCACTCAACAAATTGGCTATCAGCCACCTAAATTACAAGCAGTATTCTAAGTTTTGGGGATACAAAAAGTAAAGTTCCTTCCCTTGTGAAATTTATTTTAACAAAACTCTAGGAGACAATGCATAAATGATAAAAGACTGTGAGGAAAATATAGCTACGTAAGAGGTGTTCCCATTAATAAAATAGGTAGATCTCTGAGCACAAAGTTCATGCAATGATCTGAATGAAGCTAAGGGAGTGAAGTACAAGGATTATCTGGGCGAGGAGAAATCAAAAGACAACTAGACTACAGACACCTTCTTGCCTGAAGTATACTAGATAGAGAAGAGCAGTAACAAGTGATGTAGCAACTGAGCAAACCAGAAGCCACAATTTTATGTATTCATCTGGAGATCCTGAGCAAAGAAATGCATGGTAAGACCCCATGCCTATTTGGGTCTGGTTATATACGTACTATGCCTCTACTCACTGCTCTTTCAAATTCCTCCCTAAATGACTTGTCTTTAATTCCTTAAGTTTACTTTTCCCTGATGCCCTGAATCCTGACTTATTTCTCAATCCAAACCATGTTATTTCTCAGTCACTTTTTAAAACAGAGCAAGATTTTAAAAAGTACATAATCTCTTTAAAATCACAGCTGAGAGTGGTTATAATGTCTGTGAGGATACATGCCTCATCTAAATGACTATGTTAAAGAGTTAATTTAAACACCTCAAAGCAAACCCTCACCTGGAGGAGGACCACCAAATTTCCTTTGCCCATTTTCTTGAACCATGTTGTAGCCAGTCTTTTCCATCAGTGCCAGCAATGCGGCTTCATTCTGAGTGCCAGTGCGTACTTTACCGCATCCATTTGTTCCATCGGTGTTCTCTTCATTCATGGCTAAAATTCCTAAAACAAAGTCAAATAACTGTAAGCCCAGAGCAGAGCTCCAGGATTCTGGGGAATATTTCTTTGGATTGCATGAAGCCAAGGACAGTATGACTGACAGGTATGGTGACTAACCTTCACTACTCTCTTTTAGGGTCTGCCCCAAAGCTCTTTCCTGTAGTTAAAAACTGGAAAACAATTTTTAAGTTACTCATCAATTAAGCAGCACCTTTAGATAATCTAAGTGGGAGAAAGAGAGCCAAAGAAGAGAGGAATAAAGAAAAGATGAGAAATCAGAAGTGAGAGTTAGATAAAAAGAAAGCATTATAGTAGTAAAATATACTTCCATCAATGAATTCACGATCACTGCCAATCTACTCGGCCAGAGTTTTAAATCATTCTGTCATATAGGCCAGCTGAATTTTTTCTATGAGTACAAATATCACACTTGTCAGATACCCATGACCTGATGCCAACATTGTTCACTTTCTCAGAAATCTTCGAGTTTCAAGTTTCCCTGAAACGAAGCCTTCAAATCACCCATTTGAATCTATTAGAAGTTACCAGAGATGAATGTTAATAAAAATACCTTCTTCTCAGGTCATCTGAGAAGAAACAAGACCTAATGTGATAAGCAATTAGCATCATCTTAGGACACTGTTATTAGTTAGGTAGATAGGAATTAAAACAAAAGAGCCACAGCATTTCTTCAGCATCCTATATATGCTGTGTATACATGTGTATGTTTTCACGTGTGGAAGGGAACATGTTTATGGACATATGTGCACGTAGCCAATGATTAACCTTGGGTGTGATTCCTCTGGTGCTGGAATCACAAGTACATGCCGCTATGTCCAGTTTTTTGTTTGCAGGTACTTTTCCAACTGAGTTATCTCCCTATCTCTGTATTTTAATTTTTACAATTAACTTAATTACTACATTTGCACTTCCTAATGATCAACACTGTGGTTTTATCTCTCACATACTTAGTATTATAAATAATTACAAAAATTTTAAATTCATATTATGGGGAATAGTTATGAAACTATTTTGGCTGCAAATATGATCTTCCTAATTACAAAATGGAAACCAGGCTTCTATGGTATAGCATTGTTAGAATTACACTTTGGTCATGGCCATACCACCCCAAACATGTCCAATCTCATGTAATCTTAGAAGCTAAGCAGAGTTGTATCTGGTTAGTACTTAAAAGGGGAGAAGTAAAATTTTAAGCCAGTGCACCTCCATTTTAGCCTTTCTACCTATACAACATTTACAACTTCATTTCTTTATACGTTATTCATTTAAACAGACATAACAATGTAAGTTCTCACAAGACTCCTTTTTTTAAGGTTGACTAACACAGTGTATGTTAAAAGAGCTACTAAAGGCCGGGCGTGGTGGTGCACGCCTTTAATCCCAGCACTCGGGAGGCAGAGCCAGGCGGATCTCTGTGAGTTTGAGGCCAGCCTGGGCTACCAAGTGAGCTCCAGGAAAGGCGCAAAGCTACACAGAGAAACCCTGTCTCGAAAAAACCAAAAAGGGCTACTAAAAATTTCCATAAAGATCAAATAAGGGCCTTGATAAATACTAGAATGACAGTCCTTTTTAATTTTTTCGATGCTCATGTTGTTGACATCAGCCACATTATTTTCATTTCTCAAAGGTGGCTTAGGTGAGACACAGCAGATGCAAAGTCACACTGACTATAAGCACTGATTCATAGGTTCACAGTGGGTTCTGTAGAGGACGGGGATGGAGAAGATATTAGCAGTTTGCTCCAGAACAATGGTTCTCAACATGTGCGTCGTGACCCCCAGCCTCACATTATGGGTAGCCTGCATAACATATATTTACATTACAATTCACAACAGTAGCAAAATAACAGTTATAAAGCATTCCATAATAATAATTTTCTGGTTAGGGTCAGCACAGCAGGAGGAACTGTATTAAAGGGTCATAGCATTAGGAGATTGAGAACCACTTCTCTAGAGCAAGGGAGATTATCACCGCAGCTCTCAACTAGTGCTTCAGGGGTGAACATGTCTCTGGAGCCAGGTAGCTTGGGTTCATAACCCTTCTTTTCACTCACTAGATATATAGTAAAGGAATTTAGTTACACAGTGCCTCAATTTCATCTGTAATATGCTGATAACACCATTAGTCTCATAAATGTTCTATAAATAAAAGAAAATGTTTGATAAATAAACCAGCTGGTGATTAAGTAAAAGCATTAGGACTTTTTTAATCTTAAAAAAATTCGGAAATGCTAATTTTATACAAATATTGGAATGTTTCACATCAACATATGAAATAACTATGGAAACTAGTTATTCAGTTTATCTGTACAGTAACTGGCTTCAAAACAAAAAATGCAATGCCAACTAGAAACAAAGAATAATAAAAGATTTACTTTTACAGGTTTACTATAAATACAAGGGCATTAATAAGTATCCTCTCTAGTCTCAGTGACTTATAGAAATGTGCCTTTATAAAAGGAAATTATTTCCAAATATCAAGAAAAAATAAAAAGAGAGAAACTATACTATCTAAGACCCCAGAGCCAGAAAGTGGTATATACAGAATTGAAAACCAGCTCCACTTCATCTCAAAAACTCATCCTTGCCAGGAAAATTATTCTGACATATAATGTCTTCATTTACCTGTGTACTGAGTAGAAGTATCTACTGAGTACCACATGTGTTTCTTATTTTTGGGATATGACAATAAATTAACACCAAAACTCTTGTAGCTTATATCCTAGGACAGAAAATAGTCTATTAATAAGTCATACAATGTATAAGAATGACAACACTACTGAGGAGGAGCAGGATTAGGATATGTGGCAGTCAGAGGTTGGCAGAAGACAAGTGTGACAGTTAATATCCATTGTCAACTTGACAGTGTCTAGAACAGTAGTTCTCAACCTGTGGGTCGAGACCCTTTTTAGGGTCAAACAACCCTTTCACAGGGGTCGCCAAAGACCATCACAAAAAATGGGTTTACGTTGTGATTCATAACAGTAGCAAAATTAGTTATGAAATTGTAATGGAAATAATTTTATGGTTGAGGGCCACCACAACATGAGGAACTGTATTAAAGGGTCACAGCATTAGGAAGGCTTAGAACCACTGCTCTAGAGTCACTGATGAGACAGACCTCTAGGAACACTGTGGAGAATTTTGTACATTAATCTCTGGGCACACCTGTGAGTGATTTTTTTTGACTATGTTAACTGAAGTGGGAGTTCCCATGTTGAATATGGGCTGCCCTTCCAAGGGTGGCTGAGACATCAGCAGCTCTGAGGAAAGGGGCTTTTGCTTTTCAATGAGCTGCCTTCACATCCTGTCCTCAAGTTCTTTTACCCTGATGCTATCACTCCTCCACTCTCCACCAACACTAGGACCCATATTCTTTGGCCTTCCAACAAGGACTGATGATCAATGGATCCCCAGGAATCCTCCAGGAGTTCCTCACCAGATTGGGACAGTTGAAACATATAGCAGGTTCTCAGCCTCTCCAGTGTGAAAACAGCCATTATTGGACTACACAGACTCTTATCATATAAGTCAATCTAATAAATAAATCTAATAAATAAAACATCTAAAAGGATTACCTAGCGGGTAAGAAGTCAACAGAATGGTAGAAGTAGAGACTAATTAGAAGGCTACTACTACCATCTAGGTGGAGCGATGAGGATGGCATAGATCAAAATTCAAAGTACCAAGTGAAAGTGGTCTCATCTGAATTAAAGGTACAATCTACAGAATTTTTGGATATCATGGAATGAAAGTCAAGTCGAGGATAACATCAAAGTCTGAGTCTGAGCTATGAGAAAAGAGGAACGCTGTACAGATTTTATGGATAAAATACAGTTCAGTTTTGGACATATTAACCTGGGGGAAATTTATCTTCCCCACTGTGACGGGTAGTGTTACTGTCAACTTGTGAAAATCCAGAGTCACCTGAAAAACCAATGTCTGGACATACCTCTGGAGGATTAGCATGGATTCTGTCAACTGATATGGAAAGAGCTATCTCATTTTTAAGTGGAGCTATTCCCTCAGAAGGAGATGCCGGACTGTATGAAGTGGGGAAGATGAACTGAGAGGCAGCACACATGGATCCCCTTTCCTCTTCCTCCTGACCATGGATGCAACGAAACCAACTACCTCAAACTGCTACCTCCTTGACTTCCTGCAATGATGGACAGCACCACTGAAATGTGAGCCAAATAACTACCTTAAGTTGCCAGCATATTTTATTACAGCAACAGGGAAAGAACCTAAGATACCAGGAATAGCAAATGTATCAAAGTTTTTTAAAGAAGCCAGGAATTTGGAGGGTTTTAATGGGAAATCTCTTGATTTCACATTAAATCAAGAATTTAAAAACTGGAAATTAGAAAAACATTAATTGATCTCTATAGACGAAACAAAACAGCCACATATCTCCTATGGCCCATCTCTGAACTGTCAACACTTTCCCTAGTGCCTACAGCAGGTACTCAAACAATATTTTTTGAAGAGCCAACCAAAACTTTAAAAAAAAATTTGACAAAGCTTCATGCACTGTTGGCAGTTATATTTTAAATTGAAACTTCTTTCTTATAGCAATATTTGGCAATTTCTATTAAGTAAAAAATATACATGTACTTGGTAATTCAAGAATGTAAAGATAGAATTTCCCATGTACACAAAGATATGTACAAATTCAATGATATATATAAAAACAACCTACAAAATAAATATCAAACCATTATACAAGCTAGAATAAAAGTCATCATTTAACTACACAATGGTATATTGACAGGCTTTTAAAGAATGTCATGCCTGGGGCTGGAGACATGCTCAGTGGTTAAGAGCACTTGGGGCTCTTCCAATAACTCCAGGTTGTATTCTCAGTACCCACACATAAAACTCCAGTTCCAGGGATCCAATGCTCTCTTCTGACCTCATGAGTATGCATTTGGTACACATACATACATACATACATACATACAGGCAAAATACACATAAAATAAATTTAATGAAGACATTAAGAAAAAGAATGCCATGCCTTTGTATGTACTGAATACAGAAAACTTCAAAGAACACTCTAGAGAACACTACAATACCAAATGCAAATGTTGGAGTTTATAGATAAACATATATACATTGATAGTTTCTTACATGGGCATATAAAAATTATAGTGCAATTTACAAGCAATTAAAAATTGCAATCATTGGTGAAAACATACTTTTCCTTCTCACTTCTCTGTGTATTCTTTTACAAGAGTCCTTCCAGGCAAGGTTTCCTTGTTTGCTTTGTTTGGTTTTCAGACAGTATCTTGCTTCCTCTGCAACCCAGGTTTGTCAACTCCCAGCAATCCTCCCAAGTGCTGGGATTATAGCATGTCTCACCATGTCTAGTGTCCTATTGTTCCTTAAGGACAAGCTCCAACCCATTTACAAAGTCACAATGGACTTCTCATAACCCGGCTGAATCTCCCTCCCCAACTGCATTTCTTATGTGCCCCAAACAGTATGTACCGGCTGGTGACTTCTCAAATGTGCCACACTCTCATCCATCGGCCCTCATGTCACTGATCCCATGGGCTTTCCCCCACTTCCTCAGACTTCCTTACTATTAATTATCTCTAGCTCCCAATTCTAAATTAGGTAGTGTTCTTTAATATCTACTTTTATCACAGAACCCACCTCCGAGTGTTGTGATGGCCAATCCCCTCCTCTTCTGCCTCTACACTCTTCCTCCCTTAGCCCCCACCAGACTTTAAGTTGTAGTCTTATTTCCCTAGCACCAGATAGCACCCTGACACATGATGCACAGTCAATGAAGAAACTGAAAGGACGGACATTAAGATTTCACTGAAAATAATGGACTTGGATGCTATCCCATTTATTCCTACAATAATCCTGTGAGGCAAATGCTATTCTTTCTCATTTAAAAATACTGAGACAAAGACAGGTAAAATTACAGATTAGGTAACTGTGCATGCAAATGTTCCCTCACTTTAAACATTTTTACCGACCTGTGTTCCATCCATAAAACTGCCTACTTTGCCCACCTCACTTAAGACATTACTTCTCATATTTAAAAAATGAGCTAGGGAGACAGCTCAATCAGAAAAGTGTTTGGACCTGACTTCCATTTCCAGAACTCATGTTTAAAAATGTGGTAATCTATGGAGCTGGATAACCAAACAGCTTCAGTTATCAATCAGTGAAGAAACTCAGACTCAAAATAAATAAATAAATGATGGCCAGTGCCCGAGGAACCACCACACAGAGAAATTAGCATGCACCTGTCCAAAATTATTAGAAAACATCGTTAAAATCCCCTTTCTGGCCATATCTGGTGGCACAGAACTTTAACCCAATCTGGAGACAGAGGGAGGCTGATCTCTGTATGAGCACATCTTAAGTCTACCTGGGGAGTTCCGAGCCAGCCAGGGTTATAATGAGACCCTATCTCCAAAATTAATTAAAGAAATAAATACAAACAGACAAAACTTCCAAAAACTAAAACCAAACCAAACAAACAAAAACCCCTCTACTCTGAACAATGATTAAAAACAGACATCTTCAGTGTCTTATTCAACACTGTTCTATCATGACACAGAATATCCATAACATTTGAGTCTGAATACTTACTTTTAAATATGTATATGAAAATTCTGCAGACGAGAAATCTTGCTACTTAGCCCAGGCTGTCTGTCCTTGGACTGCCCCAGCCTGTCAAATGCTGGATTATTTACATAATAAAGCTACATTTTATAAGAAAAGGACCCACAGAATCAACTAACTCGTAAGACTCACAGAGATTGAACCAATGATCAGGGAGCCTGTAGGGGTCTGGTCTAGGTCCTCTGCATGTATGTTAAGGCTGTGTAGCTTGGTATTCTTGTGGGAGTCTAGCAGTGGGGGCTGAGGCTGTCTCTAAGTTTTGCCTGCTTTTGGGACTCTTTTCCTCCTGCTAGGTTGCCTCATCCAGCCTTAATATAAGAGAATGTGCCTAGTCTTATTATAACTTGATACACCATGTTTGGTTGATATCCCTGGGAAGCCTGCCCTTTCTGAAGGGAAAGGAGGAGAGGACCTTGGGGGAAGGGGAGTTAGAAGGGGAAGGGGACTGGAGAGGAGAGGAGGGAAGGGAAACTGTAGTTGGAATGTAATATGAGAATTTTAAAAAAAAAGGCTCAACTACAGCATAGATAAAAGCTCTAGTCTTCTTTACTTGTTTCAGAATAGACACCACCATATTTCTCCTTATCATTACTTAAGGAACAGGAAATAGGGATAAATTGTTATCAAGAAAAAGATCTTGAGCCTGTATTAGCACTAAATGTGTGCCCTTTACTATAATAGTGATAAATCATATGTGACTTCAAATCCAATAAATATTTTTAACCCATTCTGATAAAAGAACTGCTAATTTCTGAAAATTAAAAACAATGAGATAAAGATTAACTGACTAACTTTCAAGCTTTTTTCTTTAATAATAAAGTATTTTCCCTTCATTTCTTTAAAACAATTTTAACTGATACGGGTTTAATATCCCTTATCTGAAATGTTTAAACTCTAAAATATTTCAGATTTCAAACAATTCTGGGTTTGGGGATATCTGAGTTAATGAGTATCTTGCAGATAAGAGAAAAATCTAAATACAAAAACTATTCCATACATAGACACTGAAGGTTATTTTATATAATATTCTTGATGCACTTGTGTGGACTTTAACATTGAGGTGCTACAATGGTGCACAAAAACTTAGATTTTGGAATATTTAGATTTCAGGTTAGATATACTCAGTTATACAACACTCTTTATCCACTTAAGATTTTTACTTTAGAGTTTGCCTTTATATCATTTTTTAAAGAGTCTGTTGGAAGAAAATACCAGAAGCCCTGGGATCACCTCCAATAAATGTAAGAAAGTAAAAAGATAATATGTGTTTGCTTAAGACAGCAAACTAGCAATTGAAAAGACCTGGAACTCAAACTCACACTAACACATAAGTTCTAAAATCAATTGTCTTCCATAACTTAGTCCAGAACAGCATTGATTCTAACATCAAACACCAAAGATCACACTTTTAACTATACATAAACTAGGAAAGTGATACTTGACTTTTTAAAGAAAATAAAGACTGCTACTACCATACAAAGGTGACTTACAGACTATAAAAGCAACATAGAGCGTCTGTTCTCGTTTGACTGAACATGTCATATTCAATCTAAACACTCGATTTTTATTCTTACTGTCATTCACACCTAGCTTCAAATGATTCCACAACCGAGTCTATGCCTGTGGTTCCCTTACAGACATCTATTTTCAATTAACACAGTCACTAAGGTGCATGCTAAAAAGACTGTTCACACACTTAACGTTGAATACTAAGTCACTTCACATATTTAACATTCCTTTACTACAGAATAAATAGAAAGAAGTACAAGACTATTCACTTCAAGAAATCTTAAAATATGAAACTTGAAACCAAAGAAATATGAAACACAGCAAAATCACCAATTCTATCTTCTCATTAATAAGTGTAGTATGTTCTTATCCTAAAACCTCCTTTTAAAAAAAGGACACACAGACAAGTATAATGCACAACTAGGAAAGATCAAGACCTAACTTCCACAACTGATGTGTAATTCCTTTAAAATCAAATTTCGCTGTGAAATTATAAGAAAATCTAAAGCAAACTGTATTTTAAAGTTCATCCTAAAATATTCCAGAATTAGAGTTACTCAAATGGCTAGAGAAGCACAGATGTGTAAGTGGGCACATTTATTGAGGTTCCCAGGTTCAATGCCTTCAGTTACTTTCAGGTATGTATTCACATTCCAAAATGGCCCACAAACTTTTATTCCACTAATGTAGGAAATGGAATAAAAAGATGAAGGGGTCCTGAGCAATGGAATGAGCAAGAATGATGATAAGGACTTATGGGAGATGGGGAAACAAAAGCAAAACAGACAGTGCATTGGAAGTTTCTGTACTTTTTTTTTTTTTTTTTTTGGTTTTTTGAGACAGGGTTTCTCTGTGTAGCTTTGTGCCTTTCCAGGAGCTTGCTCTGTAGACCAGGCTGGCCTCGAACTCAGAGATCCACCTGGCTCTGCCTCCTGAGTGCTGGGATTAAAGGCATGCGCCGCCGCCACCGCCTGGCATTTTACTCTTAACTTTCAAAGGTAAATCTTTATTTTCTAAACTTTAGAATTTACAAAGATTTCTCTAAATGAATTTAAAAAAAAAACAAAGAAACAAGAACAAAACCTCACTGCCTCAAACCCACTAAGCTATATGTCAGGACAGCATAGCTAATTATAAGACAAATATTCAAGTAACAATCTCAACAAATCTTTAAAGTACTGAAATACATATTTCATTAGCTTATCGCATCCTAACAAATTATAAACTGTAAACTTCAAGGGTCAGCCATAAAGCACACATAATGCTCTTATAGAGGACATTAGACAGCTCAGACGGCCTGTAACTCCAGCTCCAGGTGATCTGATGCCTCTGGTCTCCTAGGCAATGGCCTTCTAGGGCAACAGTATTCCCGTGCACACACACCCACACGGTATGTATGTATGTGCATATATATATATATATATATATATATTATATATATATATTTCAATTTGTATTGCCTTTCAAAAATAATGCAGTAATAAAAAATGACAAGTACAACAAAATATAGGAAAAAACTACTTGTCTAAAAGAATTTGTTCTATTTGTATTATAACTCAAACTGAAACTTTGTCTTCTGTATTATCACAAAAATTTCTTAGATTATAAATATGAATATTATATATAAGTCTTAAAAAATTTGTGTAGTTTAATGATTTGAGACATAAAACCACTTTCCTACAAAGCACATTATATCTTTATGACATTCCCTGTATCATGTGAATGTTAAATTCCAGATATGTTAATTCAGGTGTTACTGAGCATGGTATACTGAACCCATGAGATTCTGAGCAACATTTACTTTAGACAGGGTACTAAAGGCAACATTTTTGAAAAATAAAGTGTGGTCCTATACATCTAAAACAATTTCTAAATATCAAGTTCAGAGGTGGATCAATTCTATTCCACTTTAAATTATTTCTATGAAATAATGAGAGCATGTTTAATTACAAAAGTTAAATATATAATGTTTAAAGTTTTAGCACTAGATATTTCATTTAGAACAGACTTAAATCTAGGATCATTAAAAAAAAAAAGGAGGGCTGGAGAGATGGCTCAGCCGTTAAAGGCTAGGCTCACAACCAAAAAAAAAAAAAAAAAAAAAGAAGTACTTAGAAAAATCCTTTGGGGGCCACATCATGCAGTGGATTAAGGCACTTGCCACTCAAACCCGTGAACTTGAGGTCCATCTCTGAACCTCGCCAGGAAGAAAATCAACTCCTGAAGGTTGACCTTGGACTTTCCTGCAAGTCCCTGCACTCTCTCAAACACATAAAGTTTATTTCAAATTATTGTAAATAATTTTTAATTACTGAACACAAAAACTATGGGCTCTCTGAATTTATGAGAGATAGCTATAAATGCTCTTCCAAACTAAATACGATAGCTACCATTTCTTACATAGTCTTCTATAGATGTCATTTTGAAATCTTAGCCATTTGAACATAGAAATCACATCTTCCCTCACTTTTTTCTACCTTGCCAACAGTCATATACTAAAATGATGAGATTACTCATCATTAAAATTTAAAATTTACACTAATTATTTGCAATCCTTCCTTAAAATTATGGTAGGTTTCCCACCAACAAAATTCCCACCGACACTATTGACACTTAAGGCCAAACAATATACCTGAATATATTCTTGGTATTAATAATCCTTACCTTATAAGGATGTTTGCATTTTACATGAGTTATTTTATAATTTTGGCATTAATGTTAAAGTCCAAGACTCTAATATGAAAAATAGCATTTAAAACATGGCCACACGCAGGAAATAAGGCACTGTTGGCATCTGGTGAAAAAAGCCATAACAACAATCGTTACGTCCTTCGTGGCAAACAGTTGCAGTTATGAAAACACTACCACGTACACGCGACACAAATCTACCTGGACAGCACTAAGTAAACTTAATTCTGAAAGACTGCACATGGAAGTTTCTCGAACTCCTCACTGCGATGCTCCTTGAAATGAAAATTCCCAGTTACCTAAATGAGCAAATCTCCACGTGCCGGAATATAAACGGCGCGATGTCACCGTCCCATGGAAGCTACCTACGGTGGGTGCTTCCTGATTTTTTTTTTTTTTAAACTCAGTTCTGGAAGGCTAAATGGGGTGGGTTACTAGACGCCGCGATTTTCCCCGTGCCGCTCGCTGGGGTCCCCTCCGGTAATTCCCCAGGAAGGCAGGCCCACCCTGCAGGAGGCCAGGAGCCTCTAGCACCCGCCCGACGACTCGGTGGTCCTCCCGCACCGGCCCCGTCCCCCACCCACCCCCACCCCCGACGGACGGCTGCGCTGCTGCGTGCGTTAGCGGGCGCGTCGGGGCAGTTGGAACCCGACAGCCACTCACGCAGATGCTGCGCTCGGCGGCGGCGGCGGCGGCCCAGCAGCACGTTCCGAGTCCGGGCAGCGGAAAGTTCGAGGCCCGGCCCTCTAGGAACTCCGGGCAGCCCAAGCGAGAGGGGCGCAACGGCGGGCGGCCCGCGGGGTCGTGTGCAGCACGGCCAGGAGGCCGAGCCCCCCTCCTTCCCCGAAGCCGCTCCCGACGGGGCGGCCGGGCAGGCCAGCCCGCGGATGGACGCCGCCCGACGACGGTGCCGCCCCGGACCCCCGGCGCGAGGGCACACACCCCCCACCACCACCCCCGACGGTGGCCGTTGGCAGCGGTTCGCCGGTCACCCCCGCAGCTCCCATCCCCGCCTCTCACCCCGTCGGGTCTTCTAAGGCCAGACCTAAAAATCCCCCGGACCAACGAGCGCAAACCGCCGCCGCCGGGAGCTTGGGAGCTGCGCTGGGGGGGGGTGGAAGCCGCGGAGGGAGGAGTCGCCGCGGGACGGGGCGGGGGAGGGCGTGGCCAAGCGGGGCTCGTGCCGTCCTCGCGCCTCGGGGCCTCGGGCTCCCTCGCCTCAGCCTCACGCGGAGTCGTCCCCCCCCACCCCCTCCCACCTCGGCCAATCAGCGGCCGCCCCTGGAGAGGAGGGGGGCGGGACCGAGGCTTGAGTCCCGTGGAGGCGCTTGGCGACAGGAAAAGGGGGACGGTGGAGTGGCAGGCGCGCTGGCCAATCGGGACGAGGAGAGCGAATCTTGGCGAGTGGGGTTTGGCGCGTGGAAGACTGGAAGGCGTTACAAAACAAGTTACAATGTGAACTTGTGTGTCTGCGGTGGAGGAGACTTGTAGGTAGGCTGAGAAAGTTTCTTCGGTCTTGTTGGATGGAATTTGCAAATCTGGAACTACTTAGTTTGTGACACCCCCCCAAAAAAAACAGTCATGGGGACCGTTATAAAAGAGGACGGGAGGGGTGGCCTCCAAAGACTTCTCCAAGTCTCCTTCAAACGGATATGATGAGACCCTGATGATAAATAATGTTAACATAGTTTGAGCCCTTTTCTGTTTCTCCATACCGGCAGCTACCGTTCCAGTCAGCAGGGCGGTGTGTTACAGACAGAAACCCACGCAGACAGCTTCAGGCTTTTGCATCTGTTCTGGCAGTACTTTAGCAAAGATGCGGTGTGTTTTACAGACAGAAACCCACGCAGACAGCTTCAGGCTTTTGCACAGTAAGTGGCTCCAGGTCTGTGCCGAAAGGTGCATATAGAAGCACGGTGATATGTACTATCTATCCCAAAGCCTGCCCACCAGAAGAACGCCACGTACAACGCCAGGGGCGCATTGGCAACACGGAGAGTACTCGTTCTTAAACTCCGCTCTGCTCAGTACACTTAAAACAAGTTGAAAGCCTAAGCGTCGTCTGATAGACTTGTTTGGCTTTGTTGTTTTTAAGATTTTTTTTTTAACCTCAAAAACTGCAAAAGTAAGATTTGTTAAGCACCATTTGCTAGGCCTTTTTGTTTCTTCGGGAAGAGGAGGCTGCCACATTCTTTATTTTCAGGTGGGTGGCTTGTCCTTTACCAATAATGAATTCTACAAAAAGTTTCTGACTAGGTGAAATGGTTTTTAAGCATTGTAGGAACCTTTAAGAGCCAGTAGGTGGCAATGTTTCATTATGAGATATGAAAGTTCTTGGTGGTAGCCTGGGGTGGGGGGAGGCTATTTAACATTCCAATTTGGGGCTTTCTTCTCACACCCCATCCCCAGTATAAAGGAAACCAAGTAAACAAGACTTTCTTTCTTTTTTTTTTTTTTTTTTTTTTTTTTTTTTTTTGTTTTTTCGAGACAGGGTTTCTCTGTGTAGCTTTGCGCCTTTCCTGGAGCTTGCTCTGTAGATCAGGCTGGCCTCGAAACTCACAAAGATCCGCCTAGCTCTGCCTCCCGAGTGCTGGGATTAAAGGCGTGTGCCACCACCGCCCAGCAAACAAGAGTTTATTAAAGGGCACTAGAGTGAGACCATAGAACCTTGCTTTAGTAAGACGGTGTTAAAAGACTCCTGTTACAGATATGCCATTTCGGTCAAAATCTTAAAGAAATTAAGCAAAATTCATTAGCAGATGTCTTTTTCATCGAATGCTACAAAAGACTGTGATTTCTGCAACCAAAAATAGAGGAATAGCCTCTATTAGATTTCCAAGAAATGGATATCTGAAACCTTGTTTGCCACTAGAATTCTTCAAGAATAGATTCCACATTAGACTTTGTTAGTGGCTTTGTGGGGAAAGTGATCCAAAAGGGGAAATATGTGAAATGTAGATGATGCTTTGGACAAGAAAGAAGCAGACGCAGGAAATAGCCTTTGCTGAAGGCGACGACAGAAGAGAAGTGCCGCAGCCGAGGGAAGTGAAGCATCACTGATAGCTCAGCATCAAGAGCCCGTGCTGCTCTTCCGGAGGACCCACACCCAGTTCCTACCACCCAGGGCAGGTGGCTCACAACTGTAAGGCCTCCAGGTCCAGGGGAACTAGCACCACTGGCCTCTGTGGGCACATACCCACATCCCAACACCCCATACATAATTTTAAAATAATAAAAAAATCTTTTTAAAATGGAAGGAATGTGCAAAATAGTTAGAATAGCTTGGATATATGTAAGTATATTTTCCCCCAATGAAATGCAAGCTTTGGGATATTGAGAAGTTAGTTTCATAGATGTCTTACAAAATACAAATCCCCAAAAGGTAAGGAAAACAATGGGAAGTCCTTGTAAATGTTTGTTCTCCAGCTCCCTGATAGAAATAAAGGTGAATTTTCCATATAAAGGTTGGTGTGTTGCAAAAGACTCCTCCATCCGTATCTGGCAGTCATGACACAGAGCCAAAAACATGGCAACTCCTGGTGTGTTTCTAGAACTTTTATCACCAGTACAGAACTCCAGCACAGGAAACAGCTCTGCTTTAATCTGATTACTCTTCAGTCAAGATGCCACCCTTGCAAAGTTTGTGTTTTGGACTTGTTTTTTATGATGGCGGTGCAGTCATCTTCCCAGCCCAATGGACCACTCTCTCCTGGGGTGTGATACCCTCTGCAGCAGAATGGCTCACTGGCCAGAGGTCCCTGTCACTTTGAACCCTGAGCCATTATTAAGATGTCTCTAAGGCAAGGTGAGTGCTTCAGCCGTGCTTCCTCTGGTGATAGAAATGAGCCATCTTGTGTTCTACCTATATTGTCCTGTGATTGGCAGTCTTGCTTTTATGGCAGTAAAACAGACATCACGTTCTTGGCATGTAGCTCAGCGTCAAGGTATCAGTACCAAACCCATGGCCAAGACCTCAGTTAACATTACAAATTGAAGGAAGTTCTGATGAGAACAGAATTTCTGGTTTGTACTAGTTCTTAGTTAATAGCAGGAACATGTGGCAGAGGCTTCTCACTGTGAGGGACAGGGAACAAAGACAGAGGGGAAGGGCTTGAACACAATACAATCTTCAGAGGCACACCTCCAGTAATCTCCTTTCTTCAGCTAGGCTCACCTCCAACCACAGCACTGCTGGGATCAAGCAAGCACACAACAGGGGAGCCTGTTGCATACATTTCATTCATACAACAAGCCTCTTTTATTATTATCAGGAAAAAAAAAAACCCTGATGTGTAGTTACAAGAAGGAACCATAAACCTAAAATTGCTACTCAGAATATGGGGAGGCAGTGTCACCTACAATCTCTAACCTATGAAGCACATCTACATGTCAAGTCCACTGACCAGCACAACATACAAGAAACTTCACCATCTCTAGAGGTTAGAAACACCCACTTTTACTCAGGAAAGTGAAGGCTGAAATCATTTGCCCATGGTTCCAGCCAATTGGAGCCTGACACAAAGCAGGATCCTCCCCCTTAATCAGAGAGAATTCCCCTAGGGAAGACCAAGCAAAAGAACCACAAAATATGAAAAATTATTGTAGCAAAATTTAAACAAATGATCATGAAACACATAGGAAAAAAGTGGGTTGAATAAATAATACACAAACTTATCTCAGTAGATTTTACTCTTACGGTAGAAATAATTTTTGACAAAATATCCCTTATTATATCAGATGGTCCTGTCGTAGAAGAAAGCCCAAATACAGTGGTGGATGTTCTAGACATTTTAGATGGACCCAGCAGGCCACTGTTGGATGAACCTTCTAGCAAGACTGTGCTTTTGCAGACTAACGTTTGAGCTGGGATTCAGTCACACCCACCCCCAAGAGTGCTGAGATTTCAACTGAGCCCAAACTGGCAGTTTCCTGAAACATTGCTTATTGACCTCTGCTGACTTTCCACACAAGGTTCTCCTTCCCCTCAACTACCACAGCCTTACAGTTGCACCCAATCCCTGTCATAGACTACTTGATGTTTGCAGGCAGTCCTAATCACTTCCAGATAAGCATGAGTTACTTTGTTCATAATCATGTTGATTGCATTCATAAATAACTTGATAAAAGGAAAAAATAATAAGACAAAAGAGAATTTTTTTTTAAAAATGGCAGTGGCGATAGAAAAGGATAAAACACCCTGAACCCCGTGAGCTGCCTGGGTGTGGGTGCTGGGGTAATGTGGAGCATGAGTAGATGCCTGGAAAGGGGTGGCACTTCTGACTGCGGTGAGCCAGGGCTTTTCCTTAGTAAGATTCTCACCTGAACAACAGGAAATTTCGGAAGACAAAGGAAACACCTTTTGTACCTTAAACCCAAAGCCAGTTCTTAAAGTGAGGAATTGAAACTATGAGTTGTAGATGCAGAGATAAGGAAAAGAGTTCATGTGGAAATGTGCAACCCAAATCACAACTTCCCTGCATATTATCACCAGTAGTCCTGGCAGGCAGAAACCTGGCAAAGACCACATAGGGCTACCCTGTCCCTCTGGTCTCCAAGGTCTAGTGGCTCACTTTCTACGTTACAGCCATCAAAGGCCCAACATCTGCTTCGCAGTTAGATGCTCAATATGAATTTGTTGTAGTAAGAGAGTAGTGTGCTAGGCTGGAAAGATGGCTCAGCAGTTGAGAGTACTTTCTGCCTGTTAGGATAAAATGAGTAAAAATCAAATGCATGATTGTATCTATGGACATGAAAATACCAAATGCCTTCAACATGCTTTTTAAAGAGTAAGCTGTTAGGAAGACAGAAACCAGTGTACTACAATTACTTACATTTTGTATACTAGCAATAACAGCATGTGGAAGAAGCCTCATTTCTGTTCCTTGAGAAATGGATCTATTCTTCACTAAGCATGTTTCTGTGGATAATGTTTAAGTTGTGTTTGTTTGTGATACATAGACTCAAATTCAGAGCCTTGAACTTGAGAGAAAATTGTTTTAACTCTGAGATAATTCCCTAAACCCCAAATGTTTTCATCTCTTTCTACTTTTCTGAAGTTTGGGTCCATTTTGTATTTATTGTGGATATTACATTTTTCATAATTATTATCTGTACTTTTTATTCAACTTTATTCTATTTACTTAAGTTTAATTGTAATAGGAAATTTTTGTGGTTGCTTCAGATGCAACAACATTAATAACTAACCCCTAAAACTTTATGAAAAGGTAACTTGAATATATCAAATAAAATATGAATATCATGAATAAAGAGTAGTTGCGCTCTTGGCAAAGACCTAGTTTGATTCCCAGCACCCATATGGTGCCTCACAACTATTTGTATAGGTACATGTTTGAATGTATGTCTCTAGAGAATTATAAGTGAAAAAGATCTTTCCTAGCTACATGTTTATAAACATGAAAAATAATTGTAACACTGAAAGAAAGTGACATTCTGGTGTGTTTTAAAATTTACAGTGTGTGTGTGTGTGTGTGTGTGTGTGTGTGTGTATGAAATGAGTACTTGAAATGCCTTAAAATGTATAATTTATTAGAGAGAGAAATAAAACAGCTGTAAGCAAGGTATAGTCAACAGTCTCAAACTTGCAGCTGTAGGTATTTGGGGTCCGTTTGGTCTCTTGTTACCCCTTTTCCATGCACATATTATAGTCACAGCCTGAGGAAAGGTACAGGGTCTGCATCAACCAGGTGACTACTCTGCAGAGGGTACTTAGGATATGGTCTTGGTTTGTCTTATTTTCTCATACTTCTGCTACCCTTCAGGCTGGCATTTTAGAGATGCCTAGAGGACCCAGATGAAGCAGAGGGGCCTGTCTTCACAAGAATAGACTGTACCATGTGGCTTTCCAGCAAGACCATCCCCAAATATTCAGCACTATCTTCCAGTCTGCATTCTGACACATTTTCTATGTGCAGGTGCATTTCCTCTGAGAGCCTCACCCTTCACAGCTGACTAGAAGCTTTATGAAGTGGGCATTTCTGGTGTGGCTTTATTTAGTCCTTTTATTTCCTTCTCATTCGAGGTAAAACTTGAAGCACAGTGTTGAGTAAGTGTGGAAATGGTGAATACCCTTGTCTTGTTCATGGTTAGAGAAGTTTCTTTGATTTTTTTCCCCTTTTAATGTATTGTTGACAATAAGTTTGTCATATATATCCTTTAATGCATTGTGTGTTGTTTCTTGTAATACTAGTTTCAGGACTTTATCATGAAGGAATGGTGAACTTTATCAAAAAGCCTTTGCTACATCCAATTAAGATGCCCCTATGATTGCTGTCCTTGAGTCTATGTTCTGTCTTGGATTGATTGATCTTTTATATATTGAAACAATGCTTACATTCCTGGAATGAAGCCAGCTTGTTTGTGGTGAATGATGATTTTAATGTGTTATTGAATTCAGTTTACAAATTTATTAAGAATGTTAATATCCATATTGATTAGTGAAATTGACCTGTAATTTTCTTGCATCCTTATCCTTATTTTTGTTTACTTTGTTTGGTTTTTCTTTTTTGTATCCTTATCCAGTTTTATCATCAAGACAACATTGACTTCCTAAAGTGAGTTTAGTGGCATTCTTTCCCTTTTCATTGTGTGGGTGGTTCCAGGACACTTGGTGGTAATTTTTCTTCAAAGGTCTGTGAGTTAGCAGTGAATCCATCAGGGCCCAGGGTTCTCTAAGCCATGAGACTTTCCTTTTTTGCTTCAATTGCATAGCTCATTATAGATCTGTTTAAGTTATGTTGTCCTCTTGGTTAAATTCTGGGAGGCTGTATATGTTGAGAAATTTATCCTGTTCATTTTGATTGTCTCCTTTATTTGAGTATCAGGCTTTGAAAGTATAACCTAATAACAACCTGAATTTCACTGTTATCAATTGAAATCTCACCCTCTTCTTCTTGGCTAAGGGCTTGTCAGTGTTATAAGAACCGACTGTTTTATTAGTTCTTTGTTTTGTTTTTGTTCCCATTTGACTAATTTCTAGCCTACTTTTCATCAAGTATTTGTGGATTTCACTTGTTATTTTTCTAAGAATTTGAAGAATATCATTAAGTTATTTACTTGAGATATCACTAGTTTTTAATGTAGGTATTTATACCTGTAACTTCCATTTTGGAACATTTTCTTTGTATCCCATAGATTTTTCTATGTTGTGTTTTCATGTTCATTCTATTCTAGGAATCTTAACTCTATCTCCTGATTTTTTTCAATGATGTATTCATCCTCAGGGTATTGTTCAGTCTCCATTTTCTGTATATTTTCTGTAGTGTCACTAACTGTTGATGTCAAATTTTATTACCCTATGATCAGATAGAGTAAAAGAAGCTATTTCAATTTTTTTTTTTTGCTATTTGTTAAGACTTACTTTATATCTAAAAAATATTTTGGAGAAAATTCCATAGGCTTGAGAAAAGAACCATATTTCTGCCGTTACTGAATGGAATTTTCTTCAGATATCTATTAAGTCCACTAGGCCAGTATTTTCACTTAACTGCTGTTTATTGACATTTTTGTATGACTAAGAATGGGGTATTTAATTACCCACCATTGCTGTGCTGAAATGAGTCTTTCCTTTATATCCAACATTGTTTATTTTATAAATGTGGATGTGCTGATATTTGCTATGTTTTGGAATTATTATAGTCTCAGGTGGATTGTTTCCTCTTCTTTTTAATAGTCTCTTAATTGTTTATTATAAACCAGCTTTATAGGCCATAGGGGGAAAAAAGAAAGAAAGAAAAGAAAAAAAAAAGGCTGTGTACAGGCTTTTGGGAAACAGACTAGGAGCTGAGGAGGGTCAAGATGAGTCTAGGGCAGTGGTTCTCAACCTGTGGGTCATCATCCCTCCAGAGTAGCATATCGAATATTTACATTATGATTCATAACAATAGCAAAATTATTACTAATTATGAAGTAGCAAAAACGTAATTTTATGTTTGGGGTTTAAAGGGTCACACAGCATTAGGAAGGTTGAGAACCATTGTTCTAGAGCATTGGATTCCCCAGGGAGGGTGCCCCAAAAGGGAAACCAGACAATCCCATTAGTCTCCATAAACAGCATAACTCTTAGTATGAAATCTCTAATTTTTGTTTCAAGTCTTCTTTGTGAAGACTTATTATAACTATGTCTCTTTGCTTTCAAAGTCTATTTGCTTGAAATATTTTTATCCTAAGATTTTGCTTGTCTTTGCCATTGAGTTTTGTTTATTTTTTATTTTTTATTTTATAATTAATTTAATTTTACATATCAGCCACAGATTCCCCTGTCCTCCCTCCTCCCCCCAGCCTCCCCACCAATCCTCTCCCCATTCCCACCTCCTCCAAGGCAAGGTCTCCCCTGGGGATTCAGCTCGGCCTGGTAGATTCAGTTGAGACAGGTCCAGTCCCCTCCTTGAGTTTTGTTTCTTGCAGACAACAACAAGTAGATGGGGGACTAGTTTTTAATCCAGTCTGCCAGATTGTCTTATTGAAGAATTGAGGTTATTAATATTTAGAACTATTATTGATAAGCATATATTAATTGCTGACATTTGTTATTTTTGTAATGTTTGATACATTTCTAATACTCATTTGCTCATCCTCTGTTCTTTTTTATGACCTTACATTGCACTTATCTTTTTTTCAGTGTGTAGAATTCCTTCAGGTGTCTTCTGTAGTACTAGCTTAGTGGTCTTGAAAGCTTTCAGTTTGTGATTACCATGGGTTGTTTCTTTCTCTCTCGATTGTGAAGGATAGGTTTGCTGCACATTGTAATCTGAGATATCGGTTATTGGCATTCCAAGTTTGCAATACATCATCCCATGCCTTAGGATTTGTTGTTGAAAAATATGCTGTTGTTCTAGTGGGATTACCTTTATATGTGACTTCTTGGTGCTTCTCCCTTGTAGCTTTTAGTATTCTTTGTTACCTGACTTAGCTGTTAAATATAAAATGATTTGGGGGCTTTCTTTACTGGGTTTATCTGTTTGGTATTCTAATACCTCCTAAGTTTTGATGAATATAACTTACCCTAGATTAGGAAATTTTTGTCTGTTTTGTTGTTTTTGGTTTGGTTTTGATTTTTTGCCTTTTACTTCTGTTTTGAGACAAGGTCTCTATTTAGCTCTGGCTGGCCTGGAATTCATAGTGTAGGCTATACGAGTCTTGAATTCACAGAGATCCACCTACCTCAGCCTTCTGAACACTATGACTAAAGGCAGATGCTACTACACTCAGCTTTGGCTATGATTTTGCTGAGTATATTTTTTTGTATGTAGTTTGTATGGCTCTTTCTTCTGTGCCCATGATTTGTAAGCTTTGTCTTTTAATGGTGCACCTGTATCTTGAAGGTCTTGTTTATAATCTTTATTAATTCATCTCTTTTGTCTCACAGTTGCTAATTTATCTGTCCTGGCTTAAATCCCTGATAGTGTAGCTTCTGTTTGATCTATTAGTGAGGTTTTCTAATGCTTTTTTATCGACTTACTGAGCTTTTCATTTCCAAAATTTCAATTAGAAGTTAATGGATTTTTTTTATTTTGTTGAATATTCTTATAATTATTTATTTTCACTTCTTAATCTGGGATTTCATGTATTTCACTCTCACTGGAAAATTTTACTGTGGAATGAGTCATTGTTAGATGAGTATATTGCCTTAATTTTTTGTCTGGTTTTTCTGCATTGGGACTTGAGTGTCTGACATGAGGCATTTTTTTTTAATTACTGTGTATTAATTACCTATCTCATTGTTGTGACAGAATACCTCAAAATAGTGGCTTATGTAAGGAAGGAAGGGTTTATTTACCTTACAGATACCAAGACTATAGCTCATCATGGCCAAGAAGGTATGGCAGCAGGAGCCAGAGGTGGCTGTCCCCAATGTGTCCAGAGTGGTGAGAGCTTGTGCCCAGCTCTCTTTCTCTGTTTATTCAATCCTGATACATAGCCACCTTTAGAGTAGATCTTATTCCTCAGTTAACCTAATCTAGATAATTTGTCACAGGCATGCCCACATATTTGTTTCCATGGTGATTTCATGTCTTCACAAGCTGACAATCAAGATAAACCACCACGTACCATGTTCTTTCAATTGGAGCATTTTTACTGTTTAAGTGAACTTAAGTTGTAGTCAGACTGAGGTGTAGTTTCTCTATGATGGACTGAGGATATAGCTCACTGGACACAGTCTTCTGACCTTTCCAAACACAGAATACTAACTATTGAAGCAACCACAACTGAAAGATAAACCCACTAAGAGAACACTTTATAGGGGAAGAGAAATAAATGCAAAAGGACCATTTCTCAAAGGTCTCAAGTTGAGGGATGGAATATAAGTCAGTACATTTCTAGTACAAGTCCTGCATTCTGTCCTCAGAACAGGAACACACACACACACACACACACACACACACACACACACACACACACAATTTTAAGAAAAGATACCTACATTGCATGATTTCACAGTGGGTGGTCAGAATAAATACTAGCAATGTAGACAGATGTGACTGCTCTCTACAAGGACATATGTCAACAGCAGACATTCTTGATGGTCTTGTGAAGCATCACTCAATAGAGGACCTGGCCTTCAAACATTCTGAGGTGCAGTAAATTTTTATCCCAGTTTTTTTTAAACCACACGTTTTATTTTCTCCTCCATCTTGTTTTATGCCTTAAATTCCTTTGTGTAGTTGGTTTTGCTCTTTAACTCTTTGCTTTTTGGGGGGCCCGCCACCCAGTTCCCAAGTAAATCACACACAGAGGCTTATTCTTAATTATAAGTGCTCAGCTTGACTTATGTCTAGCTAGCTTTTCTTAACTTATCCAATCTACCTTTTGCCTCTGGGCTTTTTCCTTTTCTTACTTCTGTATATCTTACTTTCACTCTTACTCCATGGCTGGCTGTATGGCTGGCCTCTAGCATCCTCCTCTTCTTGTTCTCTTGCTCTTTCTTTTTTTCCCTCCCAGATTTCTCCTTCTATTATTCCTCTGTCTGGCAGTCCCATCTATCCTTTCTCCTGCCTAGCTATTGGCCATGCAGTTATTTATTAGACCATCAGGTGTTTTAGACAGGCACAGTAACACAGCTCCACAGAGTTAAACAAATGCATCATAAAAGAATGCAACACATCTTTGCATCATTAAACAAATGTTCCACAGCATAAACAAATGAAACACATCTTAAAATAATATTCTACAACACCTTTGTTTTCAGAAAGAGTTATTATGGGGCTGGAGAGGTGGCTCAGGGGTGGAGAGCACTGACTGCTCTTCCAGAGGACCCGAATTCAGTTCCCAGCACCCACATGGCAGCTCATACCTGTCTGTAACTTCAGTTTCAGAGGACCCCAATATCCATGGCAAAAACACAAATGCACATAAAATTAAAACAAAATATATTTTTAAAAAAGAAAAGAAAAAAGAAATAGTTATTATGAAGTTTATTGGCTTCATAAATCTCTATCCAGAATATTTGTGTGAAATATGAAAAGATTTTGTCATCAAGTTCTGTGTGATATACTAGAGGCAAAGTGGAGAGATATGGGCAGTGAATGGCGTCAGGGGAAGCTTGGAGAAAATAGACATTTCCATGTTGATTGAGCATGTAGCAACTACTCCCTTTTTGCTTTCCACCCAGCAGTGAGACAGCTGGTCACATTAGGTGTCTGGACCAGCATAAGCACTAAAGAACTGTAGCCCTTTCTCCTGAGCAGATCCCTAGAGCAGCCGCAGGCTGAACCACACTTACTGGGCAAGAGCTGTTGATCTCATGAATTTTGCAGTTTGACTTATTTTATGACTCAACACAAACAAAGAGATTTTGTCAAGAACATGAACTCATTCTTCTTCAAAGAAGAGGTGATTCAGTCAGGCACCAGATAAGGGTGCGTTAAAAATTTACATGGCTTGGGTCACAGTAAAACAAAGGGATAAGAAATAATTAACCTGTTCAGTTTGAGAACATAATAATCACTTGAATTTCTTTGATCTTCATTATGTTTTCCAAGAATGTTTTAATTTTATAAAATATGGATATTTAATTGCAGAGACTATGAATATTTATGAGATCATATTGCTCAGAAAGTTTCCAGAAGAACTGTTTTTGAGTCTTGATTTTATTTATTTTTTTATTTTTTTCCTATTTTGATTTCTGTAATGCCAGGGAAGAAATGAAAGAGACTTAACTCAAGGTGTTTAAATGGCAACTTGAGTCCAGAGTCTCACACAGCATGATTCCCCAATCCCTCTGACCCAATAAAAATGGATTCAGAAAATATATCCTTTTTAAAGAAACAATGATCTCATCTGTTTCAAACTCTGAGACTTCAGATGACACAGAAAGCCCAATTCAGGTTTATCCTTTATCTCCTGAGGCACATTTCCCCTAAAATAACCTATATTAGCCCCTACACACAATCCGACCATTTCCCAAGTACTGCCTTATAACTTAATATCCCTCAAGTTATTTTTGTGCCTTTTCCAGAAAGCTTATTCTCAGGCAACTGAGCAGTTATTTTATGAGTTATTAGCCGATGTGAGACCTTCAGAGAAGATTAGCCAGTAAGAGGAAAGGAGAAAACAGGACATTAATGCACACATGTTCACATGTGACCTGGCTATAGCTATAATGGTTGCTGTTTTCTGTTTGGACTCTGAATGAAACACCTGGCCCTCTTCCTTACCTGATCAAAGTCATCCATTCGGGTAGCCCCATCATCTCCAATGCCAATAACTTATTTCCAGTCTTCATCATTTGTCTTCCACACTCTTCATTTAATATTTAATTATATATGTCCTATAAAAGACAAATACTTTTTGGCCTGTATATCTTCTCAGTCTCAGCCAATCTATCCTCAAAACTATTAAAGGATGACAAGCAGATATCACCTTCCCATTTTAAACTAAGGCTGACACCATCTTCAAAGGCGGATCCATTGTAGGTCATTATAGACAGTTCATGGCTTCTTGGAGCATATGGTAGTGTGATTTGGCAGATCAAGATTATAACACTAGTACCTAGAATTAACAAAATGGTGTTGTGTAAAGGTGGCTGTTAGAATACAGGTTCAATAGCAAGCTGAGCAGGAAGAAGCAAACATTCCCTGTGTCTTAGTTACTGTTGGGTAGCTGTGAAGAGACACCATGACGAGGACAACTCTTATAAAAGAAAGCACTTGACTGGGGGCTTACTTATAGTTTCAGGGGGTCAGACCATTATTATCATGGTGGGGAGCATAACAGCTCATAGGCAGGCATGATGCTGGAGCAGTAGCTGAGAGCTACATCCTGATCTACAGGCAGCAGGCAGAGAGAGACACTAGGTCTGGCCTTGGCTTTTTAAACCTCAAAGCCCATCCCCAGAGCCACACCTCCTCCAACATGAACACACTTACTCCAACAAGGTCAAACCCTACAATCCTTCCCAAATAGTTCATCAATTGAGGACCAAGTATGCAAATATATGGGCCTATGGTGTTATTTTTATCCAAACCACCATACCCTGCATTGATTCCTATACCCCCCACTTCCCCATGTATCCTTAAATAAACTTTTACCCATAATGCTTGCATTTCTCTTCCTTACAACCTAGCCAAATTGCTTATTCCTAATACTCACCTGAGACAGTGAGAAGGTTTTCGCAGTGCTTTCTAAATGACTTTAGACTCCTCTAGGACAAAGCCCTCTGTGACAATGCCTCTTGCTTGTAATATCATTGCATCAGAGTTTTTCCCGAAATAGTTCCTTTGAAAAGGATGGGCACTTCCTTCTCTTCTCTTTTTTCTTCTTTCTTTCTCTTTCTTTTTTCCTTTTATTGAAAATAGATTTTTTTTTCTCACATAGTATAGTCTGATTATGGTTTTCCCCTCCCAGTTCCTCCCCACCTCCCTTCCCATCTGCATCCTTCCTGTTTCTCATTAGAAAGCAAACAGCCTTCTAAAGGATAATAAGAAAATAAAATGTGATAAGATAAAACAAAAACAAAGACATCAGATTTGGATGAAACAAACCAACAGATGGAAATGAGCCCTAGAGAGGGCCACAAGAATCAGAGACCCACTCATTCACATACCCAGAAATCCCATAAAAACACTAAACTGAACACCATAATTTATATACACGTAGTACCTGGTACAGACCTTTGCAGGCCCTGTGCATGCTGCCTCAGTCTCTGTGATTTCATATGTGCTTTGATCGAGTTGGTTTTGAGGGCCTTGTTTTCTTGGTGTGCTCCATTTCCTCTAGCTCTTATTCTGCCTTCACTTCCACAGGGTTCTCTGAGCCTTGAGGGGAGATATTTGATTGAGACATCCCATTCAGGGTTGAGTCTTCCTGGGATGTTTAGTTTCAGTTTCTTGATCACCTAAGCAGTCTTGGGTATGGGCACCATCTTGTGGAGTGGGCCTTAAATGAAATCAGATACTGGTTGGTTACTCCCACAAGCTTTATGCCACCATTGCACTCACATATCTTGCAGGCAAGACAGTTTGTGGCTAGATACGTGTTTCCATTTCTCTTTTGATGGCATACAGATTCCTGTAACAGAACATAGTGGTGAAGGCTCTATATAGGCACCAGCTTGATTTCTCCATGTTCAATGAGTTGGGTAGGTATTGCCTTAAGCTATGGGATCTTGCTGTGAGTTTTCTGAGAGCAACGGATAGTCTTGGCAACAGCCTGAATTGTTTGGGGATTCCCATGGGACCCCTTTAGCCAACAACTCAATCAGATTTAACACAATCCTAGGCCTGGAGCTTCATTTGGTTTACAAGTGATGTCCAGCTGGACCTCTGTCTCCCCATTATTTGGCTATTTCATTTAGATTGCCTTCATATATGCGTATATTTTAGGAAGTTTCTACTGTATTAGGTTTCCGTACTACCCCTGAAATGGCTCTTTATTTTAGCTTTCTCTCCCTATATTTCCTTTCTAGTCTCCCTCTTGCTTTCCTCCCCCCACTTGACCCTCCTGTTCCAGATCCCCATCCACTTATAACTATTCTATTTCCCTTTCCTAATGAGATCTGTCTGTCCCCAACCCCTGCATTCCTTACTCTATACCCAACTTCTGTGGTTCTGTGAATGATAGCTTGGTTGTCATTGACTTAACAGCTAATATCCACATATAAGTGAATATATACTGTATTTGTCCTTCTCAATCTGGAATACATCACCCAGGATGTTTTTTTTCTAGTTCCATCAATTTACCTGTAAATTTCATGATTTCATTTTTTTAACAGCAGAATAATACTCTAATGTATAAATGTACTACCTTTTCTTATCCATTCTTTTGTTGAGAGACATCTAGTCTGTTTCCAATTTCAGGCTATTGTAAATAAAACAACAATGAATATGGTTGAGCAAGTGTCTCTGTGACAGGATGAAGCATCCTTTGGATATACGGTATGGCTGGATCTTGAGGTAGATAGATTCCTATCCTCCGACTGATTTCTATAGTGGCTGTACAAGTTTGCACTTCTACCAGCAATGTACAGGGATTTACCTTGTTCCACATCCTTGCCAGCATGAGCTGTCACTTATTGATCTTAGCCATTCTGACAGGGAACATCTCTTAAACTACAACTTAAACACACACACACACACACACACACACACACACACACAAAACAAAACAAAACAAAACAAAAAACCATTACTCTGATTGTTTGAACTCCACTGTGTTAAGTGCTCTCACATGGCTTTGTGACTTTATGCTTACTGTGCCCTGTGCATAGAATAGCCTAGAAAGGGAGATCTTTTGATCTCAGTATTGATAGTATTAAAGAGATCTCCTTCTGACTTCCCCTTGGACTTCTATCCTTGTGTTCCTTGTTGAATGGATTCAGATGAGACATAGAGCACAGTAGAGAAGATAGATAATGTTAACTTTAGAGCAAAAAGGTGAGTGTAGGCAATGACCAAAGTAGCCATTGCAAAGGAACCCTCACACAGACTGAGGGTGGATGGTAGCCACAGACCATCTTATAGACCTGCATGCGTAGGTAGGCATTATACAGTTTTCTAAAGGCTCTGCAACATTTTCCTGCCCAGATCATTGACAGGCCCATTAAAATTAATTCTTTTGTCCTTTTTAATTAACTCTTAGGAGAGTGGCAGTATTAGTCTTTGTTCTTTATCAGGGCCAGAGAATATAACTTCAATCCCAAACTTTTAAACAAAAGCATATAACAGAGTAGATTTTTTTTTAATTAAAGAAAAAAGTCTATAAAATAGCCATCTTTTACTAGGAGAATGTAGACTTCCCTTGGCGCTTCAACAAAGCCTTGCTGCATCCACATTTCTTTCTTTTAAATGATGTTTCAAATCCTGTCAAAAGGTACCTGTAGTACTTTTGCTTTTCTTGAAATTAATATGCTACCAGAGACACCAGAAGTTGGGGTCTAAAACTCTTTATGAGGGAGAGGTCAATTCTCAGTGACTTTCAGGACTTCTAATTTTTATTTTCTTAAGATTTATTTTAAGTTTTATGTGTGTGAGTGTCTGCATGTATGATGGGCACCACATGCATGCCTGGTGCCAAAGGAGGTCAGAAGAAGGATGTTGCATCTCCTGGAACTGGAAATGTCAGCAGTTGTGAGTTTCTGTGTAGATGTTAGGAACAGAATCCAGGTCCTCTGCAAGACCAACAGGTACTCTTGGCTGCTGAGACATCTCTGCAGTTCCTAGCCTTCCAATTTTTAATTAGATACCTAACAATATTGTTACCCATATTGACCTCAAACAGGACCCTCTTTTCCCCTTTCAGAAGTGTGGAACGAATAATACCACCGGCAACTGAGCAGTAAAGGCCAGTTTTATTCTTCAAGAAAATGAGAACTGAGAAATAAACTTGGAGTCAACTTCTCTGCCATGGGGTTTGGAAGATTATAGACATAGGGTGAGAGGAGAGGAAAATGTAGACTAATAAAGGAGGGAGGGTAATGTCTTTCTGGGAATGTGGATGTTTTCTAGGAACATGGCCACTACCTCCTTGGTAGCTGTGTTACTACTAGAGTGTGTCATATAGCGTATAAATAGGAGGTTATAATGAAGTTTGATGTGGGGTGTGGATGACTGACAGAGTTTGAAGACCTATGAAGAGAGACTTCCAGCCTATAGGCCTGCTGTCCTCAAAGATAGCACAGACTAGAGCAGGGCAGACATTCAGATAGGCCACCTAGTCAGTACTCTGAGTAACGATATTCTTTAATATCCTCCTTCCCTGGCACTCAGGAGGCAGAAAAAAAAAAGTTAGTGTTTTAAAACTTGTTTTCATGCCATTCTTTCTCATCAGACCCAAAAGCAATAGGACTAAGATTCTAATTGTATCCTTGACTGTAAGTGTGTTTTAAGACTGGCATTTGCCAACACACACACACACACACACACACACACACACACACACACACACACACACATACTTCAGATCCCATTCTGATCTCACTCACTAACAGAGTACAGCTGCAGGTTACTTCTAGTAGCATTAAAAATCTGGTTGCATAGCTCCAATAAGTTGTTGTTGTTAATTTTGTCAGGCGGATGAAGAATTTGCTGTTTAGTCCCTCATAATTAAGGTAGGCATAAAAATGTGGGTAACAAAGATCATATTAGTCTACAGGCAGGTCCACATAAACTTCATTTCGACTATATGAAGCTACATTCAATAAATGATAAATTAGCTTATTCTTGAGGCTACTGAGTTCAAAAATATTTGCTGTCTACTCTTAGGTATTTAAAATTGAAAGACAAGAAAATGATATATGTAGAATTGATTTTATTCAAAATACTTGTATATCAATGTAAAGTTAGTTTAACTAAAAACCCCAGCTAAATCATATAAAATGAAGACTCTGCCCATATTCTTCTTATCTATAACAAAGACTTCGCCATTATAGTAATTACATGTTCCTGGAGAGCAGCTTCTGGTCTTGGACATGAACAATATGAAATAGAAAATGGCAAAGTAAGAAGTAGGTTCTGACAAAAATTAAAACAACCAATCCATACGTTCCTTGCTTGTCATTAAAAAGGAGCATGCCTAGCAGAGCAAATATCAGGAGTATCCAATATATACACAGTAGTCAAGTTAATTTATTTTGCAGGAATCAGTTCTTTCTCAGGAAAAGCAAGGACACATGATAACTCTAAGACTCGATCAAGAGTTTTTATTAGCCAAGTCTAAAGGTGTGGCTCAAGTTGATTGGCACTTCTTTGACACATTTGCTTTCTAGCCTTGCAGTTACAGACCCTTATTTGAACTCAGGTCCTCAGGTTTTACAGAAGGTACACTTCCCCACAGAGCCATCTCACCATCTAGACCAGTGGTTCTCAGCCTGTGGGTCACAACCCTTTGGGGGTCAAGCAACTCATTCACAAGGGTCACAAATCAGATATTGTGCATATCAAATATTTTCAATATAATTCATAACAGTAGCAAAATTACAGTTGTGAAGTAACAACAAATATAATTTTATGTTACCACAACATGAGAATCTGTATTAAAGAGTCTCAGCATTATGAAGGTTAAGAACCTCTGCTCTAGGCCCTTATTTGACAGAACAAAAGATCTTAGCTAAACCTCTCAGGTCTCCTTATCCCACCCTCACCTTCTTTATTCTGGGAAATGACCTTTCTATACTCCAGTTCTCCACTGCCTGTTCATAAAGTCCAAACTTCTTGGTCTACAAAAGATTTACACTATCTCAGCATTGCTTTCCACATGTCTAGTCAGCACCCTTGCTCTGCTAACCCCTAGCATGCGCGTTTGCCTGACATAGGATACCTCACAGCTGTGCATGGTGCATGTTGTAGGCTGTTTCCATGCATTCCCTGTGCTATTCCCATCCATGTGTGCAATGTCCTGTCCAAAATCTGTCTCGTTCTTCAAGTCTCAGTACCTGCTGTCTGATTTTGGTTTCAGCAGCTAAAATTAGTCCCTTCTCTCTGTGTGCCTTCCATTAGCCCTGTGCAGATACCAATCACTGAAACTCCAGGGCAGCTATGACTGTTGGGCCGTATACTTTAGTCCATGTCTCATGTCTTTTCATTCCATACACAGCATACTCCCTGACACTTGCATTAACTCATCTTAAATCCAGTAAGTCCATTTGGCCTTCATCTGTGCAGAGAAAAAAAAAAAACAAGAAGTGAAAAAGCTCATTAGCTATGACTTGGCTATCACTGTATAAGATAGAATAGAAATATTATGATATGAGGAACTTGGCTCATAATGATGAGCCTTGACTGAAGTTAGAGAAATTCTTGACCTGCCTGCCTTGGGTTAGAAAAGAAATGATTGCTCAGGATTTCTTTCCTAACTGTCATTTTTCTACCTTGTTAGCTAACTAATCAAACTGAAGCAATATAAGAGAACCCTTTTACCTACAAGTTCAGCAGTTCCCCTGCTGAGCAACATTTACCAAATAGAACCTTTCTTCCCTCCTTCCCTCTCTCTCGAAGGTCAGTTGAATGATGTCAGTGTAACAAAATAACCTCAGTCTTTCAGCTTCCTGCTTGTTATTGCCTTCTTCAAGTAAATGCTGACTCTTGAGGCAGAAATTATTTGATCTTCTCTATATTCCCACCACACTATATACAGGCTTTTATAGCTGGCTAAAAAGTGGTATTAGGCCAGGAGTTGTGGAGCACACCTTTAATCCCAGCACTTGGGAAGCAGAGACCCTAAGGGCTATATGAGTGAATGGAGGCAAATCTGGTCTACTAAGACCCTGTCTCAAAAAAAAAGTAAAATAGAACATGAAATTGCAGCACTTGAATGCTTAGCACAAAGTGAGCATCAATGAATGATGAATGTCTTGGTCTAATGATATGAAGAGAGGCAAGGTTACTTAGGTTAATCCCAGTTCCAAAAGAACTTAGGTAGTATGTAAAGAGGAACCACTGTCTATGAACACAGATTTAATGTCAAATAGTATTTTCTGCAATACTTGTCTGAAAAAAGGTTCACTTAAGTACTCCCAGATGAGGGGAAATGGCACTAACACAATGGCTGTCATCATGCACAGATGCTTAAGGTAATTTAAGTGTTGGAACAGGTCCATAGAACACCTGCATTCTTTGACTTTGCCATTTAATGTTTTAGTAATATAAAACTTGTAAGTAATCTGAATATTAAACAAAGTTTAATCGTCATTATACCCCAACTGAATTTGTTGTAGGAAAACTCAGGGTAATAAAGCCTCAGTTAAACTAAGTTCTACTCTTCGGTCTTGTTCCAGGTGGGTCACTGACTAAAACAATTCCTCCTTCCCACCATAAGAATCACCATTTTTGATTCCTTTGTTGTTTCAAGATTGGGTCTCATGTAGCCTGAATTGGTCCAGAACTCCCTAGATAGCGCAGGCTGGTTTTGAGCCCCACTGTGTGATGCAAGCAAGTCTTAAACCCCCCTGTGTAGTAGGCTGATCTTGAACTCCAATCTTCCTGCCTCCACATCTCAAGCCTTGGGATTAAAGTATGTGCCACCATGCTTGGTTATTTTGTGATTCCTTTTTTTTTTAAAGCTATATATTTAATTTATGTGTGGGGGTGCTTTGCCTATGTTTGTGCTTCCCATGTGTGTGCTATGCTCATGGAGGCCAGAAGAGAGTGTTGTATCTTCAGGACTTGGAGTTACATATTGTGAGCCACCAGGGGTTGCTAGAAACTGAACCCTGGTCCTCTGCAAAAGCAGCAATAGCTCTCAAGTGCTGAGTCATCTCTTGGGTGCCTGTTCTGTAACTCTTGACATTTCACAGACAAGTATTGTCCTCCAGCCCATACAGGCCTGGAGCTCTCCATCTGCTGCTTCAGCCTTCTACATGCAGGTATTTAGGCATGTACCACCTCTGATAAAACAGTTCCAAAACCTGAAATGCAACTTCAAACTGTGGTGTTGTTTTTAGTGAATTTACCAAAGTCTTGAAGGCATGTTTTTAACACTGCTCTGATCCAGTGGATTCAGTGAGATCATTTTCCATGCTTGGCACTGTTAATTTTATCAGATTAATTTCCTTTGGCTCTACCTATATAGGCTATATATACTGACTGCTGTGATACACCTCTAAGTTCATAAACTGCACTTACAGTACTTATACTTACACTGACAGTAAAACAAATCAGGTGTTTTGAAAAAGGACATTAGTAAATTTAGCTTTAAAAAAACCAAACTAACCAGTGACATATATACAGGTTTAAGGGCAGAGGAAAAAACACTGGACTTGATTTTATGTTCACCTTTGTAGATCCTCATTAATAATCACACTAGTATAATAAAGTAACCAGAAATACAGTTTACCTATCAATCTATGTGTGTGCAGATATTTGCGTATTTATTTAGTATGTACACCATTGGTGTATTTATTTAGTATGTATGTACACCAAATACTGGAATTGCTTCAATCCTACATCCATTTACCTTTTTAAAGTAGTCATACAGGCATATAAAAAAAGAAGAAAAACACAGTATCAGACTACTCAAAAGTGAATATAAATAGCTACTATCACTGTTTCTGCAGAAGAAAACATTTCTGTGCTTTTTAGCCAGTTACTTTCAGTAAGTTCTGTCAACACTCATCTCAGAACATGAAAATAATATTCTCAACTGTCTTGAAATTATATTATTACATGAAGAAAGGCAGAATGTGAGACATGGTTTCTTTTTGGCTAATTATCAAACGTTTTCATCTAAATGAAGGAAAATGTTCCCTTTAATACCAGTCATTCAATAAGCAGAATACAGTTACAGTAAAGTTAACAATCGCAGTTGATAACAGCATAATGATTACAGGAGGAAAAGAATAACCCAGAAACTCTCCTGTGAATGTCACCTCAGGGGCTGCTTTTCTGGGGCTGCTGAGTCCTGCTTTGCTTCCAAGGGCTCATGGTGCTCTGCAGCGGAACTGCCTGAGAGGACACGGAAAGGCTCTGTTCGGCTTACATGGTAAGCACTGTGTATGATTCTTAATCACTTTTGTTTATCTAGAACACAGTGTTGAATGCCACGTTTTCTCAACAAGCTTCTAATGTTTTGTCTTCTCTAAATATAAACATAGTCCCACACAAACTCCATACACATTCACATGGGGATTAGAATCTAGTCAGACATCATCCACAAGCAGAATGGGATACAGATTGCAGGAAAGGTCATATATGATGCCAAGCCCATGTAGACAATGGACACTAGTCCCAAGACAGCTGAAGCAAGAGAACTCCTCTGATCACGAATGATTATCTTCACAGTCTCATGAAACTGGAAAACAAAGTTAAGAATGTTAGCAACCATGGCTGCAAGGAAGCACTCACCCCATAGACTAAGTAGTCTTCCAGGAATACTTTATGTTCCCTGGGATTTATGAGATAATATACAGTGTTACAGAAAAGTGTAGAATGTGCCACATAGAAGTCACACAGCATTAAAGGTTAAAGACAACATTAAACTAATACTAACTAGCATATTCTAAAACTAACCTAAGAAAGAAGTTTCTAACCTTGAGTTAAAAAATTAGGCAATTCTTCTACTTCAGTACCCTAAAATTTGATGATACCAGTTATATTCCTTAAAGTGTAAAGAGAAATCCTGTCTCAAAAAAAAAAAAGAAAAAAAAAAGAAAAAAAAAAAGAAAAGACATTTAACCGGTCTAGACTCCAGACTTCCTTCTTCATGGGAGTACCAGGATAGCCCTGAAGATAAAGAAAATGAAGTCTTTCATATAAAAGAATAGTTGGTGTTCTTCTATGTACAATATAAATGTAGTTATTTCAGTGATTGTCATCACTGCTCTATTTCTTGACAGCGATCTCTGTCCCATTGTCATTGCTAGAATTTAACAGCTGTCATTGTCATGTGAGTTTTGCTGTCCATACCAGACTCAGGATCCTTTTCTAGAGTATGGCATTGTATATGAGATGAGGTCTTACTGTATTGCTCAAGTTGACCCAGAACTCCAGGTCTTAATGGAGCTGGGAAGATTTCAAAAATCTTTACTTTTTAATGTTTATTGTTATTATTTTTAATTATATGTATGTGTGTATCTGTGTATGGGCATGTGCACATCAGTGCAGGTACCCATGGAGTCTAGAAGCTTCAGAAACACATCTATACCCAAAGCTAGAGTTACAGGCAGTTGTGGGTGTTGAGAACCAAACTTTAGTCCTTTGTAAGAGTGGTATGAACTCTTAACTGCTGAACCATCTCTCCAGGCTTGTTTTTATGTTCTTTTTTTCCTTGATTTGAGACAGACTTTCACCATGTTATCCCTGGTTGCCTGGGACTTCCTATGTACAAGAGGTGGGCCTTGAACTATAGGGATCCTCCTGCCTCTGCCTCTAGAGTGCTGAGGTCAAAGGTGTGCACCACTGTGCTTGACATAATTTATAAATTATTAATGAATACAATAAGCAGTTTAATACAGTCAAGGACATCAAGAGACTTCTCAGTTAAGGACCAACCACAGATATGGCAGTAGTCCTGTAGGACTCCAGCCTTAGCAGAGGATGACAGATGACCTTGAAGTTCTGATCCTTCTATTTCTACCTCCTAAAGGCATGCCTCACCACACCCAGTCACCCAATTTATACAGTTCTGAGGACCAAACCTAGTGTTTCCTGCATTCTAGGCAATTACCTAAAGTTATATTTCCAGTCTGAGAAATTTTGCCTTTCTAGAGATGCTTCCTGGCCTGATGGCCAAGTGGACGGAGAATAGGGGGAGGGAAAATAGGGAGGGAGAAAAAAAAGAGAAGGAAAGTGAGGGAAAAGAGAAAAGAAGGAAGGACAGGAAGGAGGGGGGAAGGGAGAGACAGACACACAGAGACGGAGACAGATGCACGTGCATCCACACAAATCGTACACATTCCTGTATGTAATAGAGGCAAGTTTTAGAGGGTCTTGGGAGGGCCTACCCCTTTCTGAGGAGACACTAGCAAGTTAATGGGTACTGAGGAGAGGATATTTCACTGACCAGTTACCTGTATTCCAGTAAATAACACCCACCCATGCTCATACAAACAACCCTAACTATTGTGGTGGTTTGAATAAGAATGTCCCTCATTGGCTCATATGTTTGAATGCTTAGTTGTCAGGGAGTGGCACTACATGACAAAGAATAGGAGGCATGGCCATGTTGGAGGAAGTGTGTCACTGAGGGTGGGCTTTGAGGTTTTGAAAGCCCAAGCCAGACCCAGTGACTCTCTCTTCCTTATGCCTTCAGATATGGATGTAGAACTCCCAGCTACTTCTCCAGCAACATGTCTACCTGTGTGTCACCATGCTCTCCACCACAATAACAACAAACTAACCTCTAAAACTGTAAGCAACCCTCTGTGGTCATGGTATCTCTCCCCATCACCAGAACACTGACCAAGACACTAACTAAATTCTGTGAGTCACACACATTAAAAAGTCAAGAAAGTAGGAGCGGACTTGTAAAGTAGACATGGGTTAGCTGGGAGGGGGTGGATAATAGAGGAGGTGTGTGGTCAAAATGCATTGTACACATGTGTGACATTGTTAATAAATTTTTTTAAAAAAGCATTCTCGCAAAGATTTAAAAGCTCTCTTTTAGTGCATTAGAAACTTACTTATTAGAGAGGGTATGTGTGTGTATTCAAGAGGACAACTTTGGAAGTTGGTTCCCTTCTTCCACTGTGGATTCAGACATGAGGTTTGAGCAGGGAACCTCTGTACCCACTGACTCCTCAGTGCCCTGCTTGTGTACACTGTTAGCATCAAGAAGTGTTCGCCTGAGGGAAGGTGTTGGAAAAGTTTTTATAACTGAAGTTTAAGAAGAGATGGCTTATGTAAGATACAATAGCTGTGAAGATGAAAACATCATCAGTCAGACCCAGAAGCAAATAACGGTTTGTTTCTAGAAAGTGGAAACCATGAAGCTGGCGAGATGGCTCAGCCTTTAACACATGCTGCCCTTGCAGAGGTCCCAAACTCCTCCCAGCAGTGACTGGGTAGCTTACAACTACCTGTTAACTCCATCTCCCAGGATCTCGAGTCTTTGGCCTCCAAGGAAACTTGAACTTGTGCACATATGCACACACACACACACACACACACACACACACACACACACATGTAATTTAAATCATGAAAGGCCGGGCGGTGGTGGTGCACGCCTTTAATCCCAGCACTCGGGAGGAAGAACCAGGAGGATCTCTGTGAGTTCAAGGCCAGCCTGGGCTACCAAGTGAGTTCCAGGAAAGGCGCAAAGCTACACAGAGAAGCTCTGTCTCGAAAAAAACCAAAAACCAAACAAAAAAAATCAAAGTAAAAATCTTTAAAATTTGAAGTATTAAAATTTTAAGTAGAAATCATGTAGTACTAATTTCCGTTTTATAAAGAAGAAATAGAAGAAGAGGAGAAGTTGTTGTTCTTAGAATTATAAATTTGAGGTGAGAATTTTTCCCCCCTGCAGGAATCTAGTCTGGGGCTGGACTGTTTGTTAGGCCATTCAAGGAAAACACAGAAACTCAGTTTCACTGGAGGCCCTACAGCTCCATGAATTAAAACATTTCTTCTCTGTTGTGAAACATACCAACATTCCCCCAAATTAGAAACTACCCAACTAATTCTCTTTGTGATTAATATTTTATTACTGGTACAAAGCACTTATACCTCCTTTTATGTAGAAATATGTAACAGTTCTACATGTATGCTATGAAAGGGTAACTCAGTTTGAATAGGAAAACTTTTTCCTTACAGTAACGATTGGCTTACTTTTAACTAAATCCAACATATCTCCTTTGGTACACGTTTGGAGCCAGTGCTTGTAAATGTGGGGAAGTTCACTTCTAAACTAGAGGAGACTAGAGGAGAGAGTCGTTAATCATTGCACAGTATTCTAATTGTATTTTAATTTACCACAGAAAAATGATTCCTAAAGTACGTATCCTGGTTCAATTAAAAATCGAAAAGAAGTTTAAAATACCAATATAAAAGCAAATAGCTTTGTTCTCTGCTGTGTCAAAAATTACTTAAAATACAGATCAATTTAATCTAGACTGTAGAGTGTAGAGTCCAAAAAAAGCATCTAAACGTGAAAAATAATGCCAAAGTTTATTGTGTGATTGCCCAGGATTCCATAAAGAAAAGCAAATATTAATACTCCCCTAATAATTATAGTCAAGGCTGAGAAGGATTCAATTGCTAATAAATGTGCAGAATTAAAAACTAAGTATCATTTGTGAGTTGGGTGATTTCTTTGGGAAATAATCTATTTCCCCTTTGGGTTTCTAGCTTATTTAACAATCATTTTCTAATACTTGTTTGGTGGGTTTTTTTTCCCCACAGTACCCATAAAATTACCTTCCAATTTGTAGGGATGCTGAAAATGAATTGTTTTAACTAATCTCTGGGGGATTTAAAATCCAGTCTATCTTTGGAGCTAATAGCTAGGAGATGCTTAACAATGAATGAAGACTTGAAGTGGAGTTAAAGTGACCTAGGAAGAAGTCACAACACCAAGGAAAAAAATTCTCTGAGTCAAACACAGAAATAAAGGGTACACAGAAATAAAGGGTGGCTACCAGGAATGTCCTCCTACCAGGAATTTTGAACCTATTAAGCATCTAACAAGAGGAGAAAACTGGACACCTTCCTGCCAATTGCACCTCAGTCTTTCAGCCCCTTCCCCCTGATCACTTGAACTGTCTCTTGTGTGCAGACCAAGATGACTTGTGCAGCAGTGACAGGCAGCCCTGAGGAATCACTGAAGCATTCCGTGTGGCCACACCCTTTTACTTCACATTTTGAGTTATCCTTACTGCAAGCCACACTGTGATTTGTTTACCAGATCTCTCCTAGAAACACCGGACCTTTCCTTAATCTAGAATTCCTAAAACTGGTGTGGTTGGGGAGATGTCCAAAAAGATCTCTGATCTAGCCGTCCCCCATACCGCCCCCCCCCCCCACCGCGCATGTCTCTCCTACCTTCTCAGCCTGTGGACTGATCGGAGCGCCATATCTGCAGTGGGTAACAAAGTGTTCGCAGTTGTTCCACAGTAGGCTATAAGGGGTGAGCCCCAACTGCTGCTCAGCCCTGCATGCCACCTCCTCATTAAGCAATGACTTCTTTTTGAGAGTCTCGTCAAGGTGATTGACAAGGATGTCTGCTCCGTAAGCAAAGTCCTCTACTGTGTCCACACGGATGCTGGCCACCTTGCAAATGACTCCCGGGATAAGACGCTTGTTGGAGACCACCTTCTGAGTACGCCCCTTGTCGTTGGTCAGGGCCAACAGGATGTCGGGCATTAGATGGGCGACACGGTTGTCCCCGAGGTAGATCCCATAGTGGGTAAAATGGGTCCGTGACACTTCCAGCACATCGCCCCGGAGAAAAGAGCTGATTTCATAGCGCCGATTCCTCTCTGTGCCTCCTCCGGGAGTGCATACGCTAAAGAGCTTGAAGTTGGAGATGAGGAGCAGCTTCTCCAGGAGGAGTGACACCGCTTCCAACATCGGGTTCTTCATCCTGCAGGGACCAGAGTTTTGCGCTGGCTGCCGGGCTGTGCAAGGTGAGCTCGCCTGACAGCGGCGCTGCAGCGCTGCTCACCTGCGGACCAACACTGCGGGGGGATTGCCTAGGGCCGGAGAACAAGACAGCAGAGGATCTAGAGCCTAGCTCAGCCACCCCGTGCTGGGGGTCGAGAAGGGGAGGAACTAGTGTCCTGTAGCCGGCAGCCCTGGGGACAGTGGTACGGGCTCTTGAGGAGCGGAGAAGTAGCGCGCCTGGGGGCGGTACTCCCTGTGCGCTCTCTCTGCCGCTCTTATAGAAGTGCAGAGGGCGGGACGAATGCGGTCACAGGCCAGAGAATAGGGATTGGCGCCGGCGTTCTGCACCCTGACTCTTCTCCTCCTCGAGGACTCTGCTCACTCAAGACCTTTAAACAGCCCACGTAAAAGAAAGGCCAGAGGCGTGGTCGCGCGTAAGTTTCTGCACCTATCGCAAATAGAGCTCCTTTCTGATGAGAAGTGACCACGGTATGGTTTCTAGGTGAGAACAGCTCTAAAAGGTATTGGTACCGCGGTCCTCGGCTTACTAAAGAATTAGTAATCTCCAAAGTGCCTGCGCCGCGAATGCCTGCGGGCTCCACCAAAATTGATCTCTGTCGTTTTAGACAGAGTCCAGGTGCACTCAGATGGCACGCGGAGAAGTGGAATTGCTCGCTGTGCGTCTAGACCCCCAGTGCGAAAGATCGGAACCCTACAGTCCAGGACGCTCCAAGGCTCCAGCGCCCGTTGAGCGCGCGCCTTTCAACGGTCATCAAGAAATCCCAACGTCGTCTAGCAAAACAAGAGTTATGCCAAGTTTCCTTGATGTCAGGGTTCCAGTTTCGTGTCACTCATCCAACTGTTATGGCCTTAGGTAAAGCGCTGCCGCGCTTAGGGAGACTAAGGAAAGCTCAACGCTGGGACACAGTAGCGTAGTTCCGGCCAGCGCGCTTGCTGCGGAACCCGGCACAGTAGAGGTGGTGGTGGAGCTGCCAAGGAAGGCAGCAGCTGGGGCGCTGGCTCTGCTGGGCTGGGTTCTAGGTGCCCAGGCCCGCCTGGAGTTCTGTATTATGTATTATGTAAATGATTAAATCTGAGGACAAAGGCCACAAGGGCAAGCCACCCTAGCGCCACAGGGCTAAGAAGGCTAAGTTCTGGGCTAAGGCTGCAGTCTCCTTTTCCCATGAAGGGACCTGGACCAGGCTGAGGCCTGAGGCCACCTCTCTATGGAGGACAGGGCCTTTGCTCCCAACCTGTCTGCTATCAGTGATCTGTTCCTGTCGTGGAACTTTTGTTCATTCCACAGATGATTGTAAATCTCACTACAGTACACTTCCCACCCCCAAGGAGAAAAGTACCTCAAACGAATGAAGAGAGGAAAGTGGAAAGAGGAGGTAGGCATGATCTTCCATCAATCCATCTGCAATCATCTTCCCTTACTGCCTACCTGTTATATGCCATGTGCCGTGCCCTGCTTGGAGGTTCAACAAAGTCAGCCTGTACCTATCTCCCATACCACCTCTCATTGTACTTCCTTTTTGCATTTGTCTAAGGCCAACGGTGCTCTTTTGACAAGTTGTTTATACTGAGATAGTGAGAAAGGGCTAGGTGAGTTGTGGATTAACAGGAAGCCACCTTAGTTCCACCCAAAGAGCCCATGGTAGGAGACAACCAGCTCCAGAAGGTTTTCCTTTGATCTCCACACGGGTGCTATGGCACTTGCATGCACACACAATAATAAAAACGTGAAATAGACTATTTCAAGAAATTTTGTGGAAAAGAAACAGGATCAAATGGAAGTTTTTGTTGTTTTGTTTAAATGGAGATTCTCTGAGGGGTATGAGAACATTAAAAGGGGTAAATAAAGGAGAGACAAAAAGCACATAGTAAAGAAGAACTTAACTGCTCAGCATGGTGATTGGTGCCTTCAATCTTAACATTCAGGAGACAGGCAGGCAGATCTCTGTGAGGAAGAGACAAGCCTGATCTACATTGTGACATTCAGGCCAGCCAGGGCTACACATTGAGGCCCTGTCTTAGAAAAAGAAAAAAGAAAGAAAATCAGCATGACATATATTGGTGGGAAGCAGTGGATTCAAAACCATAGAGAGTTAGCATCAGGGCAAAGTGTAGGGCTTTGCTTGCCTGCCAGGAACAGACGAAGGAGAACAAAGTACAAGGCCTTTGGGAGGAAGGCCAAAGAACTTGGAGCTAGAGGTGTAGTTCATATGAGTACATATGTGAGGATCTGGGCTCTACCTCCAGTACTAAAGAAACAAAAGATACCCACCCACCGCCTATCTTGTCCTGTAGATTCTGGAGAAGCCACACAAACCTACCAGGTGGTGGTGTCATCCACCATGCTGCAGAGGCCTGATGTCTGCTGTAGCCAGGGAACTCAAGGAAATTGTTGTGGTGAAGACAGACAACAGTGTGCTGTTAGCTCACATTGCAGTATTAATAGGAAAGAGGGAGTCCCGTGAGAGCTGCCTTCCGGGCACCCAACTTGTGCCTTGTCCACATCTATTAGAAGAGCCTTTATGTCTTTCTTCATTGGTTGACAAGCATGTCTTTAGGATTAAATGAGGTATATGATGAGGAGGTGCTGATGGAGGAATCACATTAATGATAGAAATTATGGGAAAATTGGACTCTTCAAGTAACTTATCAAAAAGTACTTATTTATTTAGAGACAAGGTACAGTCAGAAGGTTTCTCTGGTCCCACCCTGTCCCACAGCCACTCAGACCCAAGTAAACACTCAGGGGCTTATATTATTTACAACTTCTCAGCCATTAGCTCAGGCTTATTACTAACTAGCTCTTACACTTAAATTAACCCATAATACTTATCTGTATTTAGCCACATGGCTTGGTACCTTTTCTCAGTTCTGCCTTGACATCTTGCTTCCTCTGTGTCTGGCTGGTGACTCCTGATTCAGTCCTTCCTCTTCCCAGAATTCTCCTCATCTGCTCTAGCTACTGACCAATCAGCGTTTTATTAAACCAGTGTACAAGAACATTATTCCACAGCAACAAGATTTCATGTGTAGCCCTGGCATTGAACCACAGAGATCTGCCTGCTTCTGACACTCAAATGCTGGCATTAAAGTCATATGCCACCATACCCAGCAAAATTTTAAACAATTTTATTATATAAAATTGTTCTAATGTAGCTATTATGCTACTTAATAATAGAATAAAATAATTATAATTTAAAGTAGATTTCTATGTATCTCTGAAGCCTATGTATTATTAAAAATTGAGCAGCTAATTCATAAATCATCTTAAGAGACAAAAAATTATAATAAATTTTACCAACTAAAGGACTACTAAAGTCTTTACCTTCAAGGAAACCTACAGTCAGCTTCAGGTTGGAGCATTATATATAAATAACTAGATACTATTTTTCTATATATAGAAAATAGTTTTTTCATACAATATATTATGATTAGTGCCCCCTCCCCCAACTCATCCTAATTCCTCCCCACCTACTCTCCTACTCATATCTACACCCCTTCTATCTCTCTTAGAAAACAAATAGGCATCTAAAGAATAACAATAGATAAAATAAGATAAAACAGCCGGGCGGTGGTGGCGCATGCCTTTAATCCCAGCACTCGGGAGGCAGAGCCAGGCGGATCTCTGTGAGTTCGAGGCCAGCCTGGTCTACCAAGTGAGTTCCAGGAAAGGCGCAAAGCTACACAAAGAAACCCTGTCTCGAAAAACCAAAAAAATAAATAAATAAAATAAATAAAGCAAAAACAAATTGCAATGGAGGAAAAACAGAAGAAAAAGAGCTAAATAAAAAAGCACATGAAAGACATATAAATGTAGACACATGCACATTCACACACACAGGAATCCCATAACAACAGAAAACACATAATATTTACTCAAAGGACCTGTAAGGTTAAAAAAAAAAATGCCCCGACAAACCATTATGAGACTTAGGTTCCTCCGGAAGTGCCATTGTGTTTGTTTTGTGTTGGCCATCTACTGCTGGGCATGGGGCATTGCTAATTTGGATCTTCTTTCATTGCCTTTTAGTTAGTTGGCTAAGGGTTTGTTAATCTTACCGATTTTCCTAAGAACAAATTCTTTGTTCTCTTGATTATTTGTAATTTGGTCTGTTTCTGTTTTATTGATTTCAACCCTGAGTTTGATTATTTATAGCCAACTTCTCCTTTTGGAACTTATTTCTTCTTTTTACTCTAGAGCTTTCATTTGTGCTATTAAGCTATTAATATGAAATCTCTTCCAATTTATTTCTTAGGTACTTAGTGCTATGAACTTGCCTCTTAGAACCACCTTCATTGTGGCATATAAGTTTGGGTATATTGTATTTTCATCTTCATTCAATTTTAAAAAGTTTTTAATTTTTTTTCTTGACCCTCATGGCTTTATTACCTTTACTCCGTACTGCCCATGCTACCATCCTGCTTCCTCCATCTCTGGCTGGCGACTCTCTGTGTCTCTGTCCTTCTTCTCCCAGTGTCCTTTCTTCACCCAAAATCCTGCCTACCTATTGGCTGTTCAGCTTTTTTTTAAGCCAATCTGAGTGACAAATCTTCATGGTGTACAAAAAGATTATTCCACAACATTTCCCTTTTTGTCTAAATAAAAAGGAAAGGTTTTAACTCTAACATAATAAAACTATAAACAAGAACAATTATCACATAAGAATTATGTTTACAGCATCCGGTTCATTTGTATTTGGCATATTTGGAGAAAATACTCCATTATTTATTTTATCTTCATGAGTCCAAAGCTCTGTACCTAATTTACCTTCTATCATAACTAAGGAAAACTACAACTATGACTATCTAGTCTTCAACTCCATCAAAGACCCCAGAAGGATATAATATTACCTTAGTAAAAAGGAAGTGCACAGCACACAACTTCCAAAACTAAAAGAAATGATAGAAACAGGAGGTTGCCTGGACCTGGACAGTCACCCAAGGTAAGGTTGGGGCATCCATCTTTGGCCTACAGGCCTACAATATCCAACAGACTTTTCTACGAAGCAGGAATTTTGAAGGACTGTCCTGCCTAAACTTGGAAAAGTTCAGCAGTCACCTTCCTTTGTGTCCTGCAGAATGTCTGGCAGACCTTTCCATGAAGCAGGAATTTTGAAGGACTGTCCTGCCCTATCTTGGCGAAGTTTGGCAGCCTTTGTCCTTTGTGTCCTGTTTGTCTAGTTTGTACAGCATACTGTCAGCAGTTGAGGCAAGAGTAGTTTCTTTACCCAGTGGCTATTTTTGCCACATTGAAAGCAAACTCCATATGGTGTTTCTTCGATGTCCATCATCTTCTTTTAAGTAAGTTGGTGCTGCCAGGAGTAGACGGTCTCATTGTCATGAAAGACTGAAGTTATTAAACATCTTAAATACCATATTCTGTAAATCTCTGAAGTGTTTGAAGACCACCTGTCTATCTAAAATATATCTCTATTTGACCTTGAAAACATACCTAATATGACTACAAGTTTGACTGTTATAAGTGACTATTAACTTGCATTTCTTTATTATCCTAAATAGTTTATAGTAATAACTTTCAAGGACTAGAAATTTACATTACATTTTCAAATGAGCTGCATAGATGCAATACCTTAAGCAAGAGTAGAAACATGTACAGTATGTTTTAACAAAAATAACCTTAAATTTCTGTCAATATTCAAAAATATCTTAAACAAGAGTAGAAACATCTATACTGTACAACAAAAATAACATTAAATTTGTATAAATATACAAAAATCCATACTAATGTAAAATATTTGAGAGTAGTGATTGTTCAAAAGTAGAAAGGTGCAAAGCTACACAGAGAAACCCTGTCTCAAAAAACCAAAAAAAAAAAGTAGATACAACAATCCACCTTTTTATCCCATCATTTCTATACTATATCCCTCCTTTACCCTTTAGAAAGAGATCCCTGAATCTAATCTCCTTTGTTTAACTTTTTTCCTGACCATGACCAAGAACAAATTGTAACCAACCCAGACATCTATTGACAAACATCTACAACCCATTCATTGAATGACCAAAAAACATCCACCTCACCTCTTGGCAATGTGGGCTTCATGTTCTCTAGATAGCTACCTGTTGTCTGGGGGCACTGGAATTTTTAGGAGACCCTGAGAAAACTGGGATAATGGTCAAGTCCTGGGAGAGTTAGCTGTATTATTTATTGTCCAGTCTTTGTGCAATGGGAAAATGCAAAGTTTATCTGAAGTCCTGGCTGGGGTACCCTGTGAGGCTGGACCATCTCAGCCAGCATTCATGTCTTGAACTGTTTTCTTCATTTCATTCTACTGTTTGTGTCTTCACAACAGCAGATTTCATTAATGGATTTATTCATACTATCTTTAAGGACTTCTGACATATTCATAATGGCTATTTTGAAGTCCCTGTCTTGTGCTCCAGCTATATTGTATTTCTCAGGGTCTGTACTAGGATTGCTTTGCTCTAATAGAGACATATTATCCTGACTGCTAATGTGATTTTACACAATGCCCAGGTGTCTAGGTATGTGGGATTGGGCTGATTATAATTCTAGATGCTAACTAATATCTAGTCTTGTGTTTGTTGGGTGGGTATTCACTTCCTTGGTTTCTATTGTCCTTTCTGGTTCTTAGGAGAATATGGTGACTGTGGATTGTCTGCCTCTGAGACACTGCCAGCTATGGCCACTGGGGGTCCTTGGGTAGACCTTGTTTTCTGATTCTCTAGCCAGTGTGACAGTTAGACAATTCAGGAACATAGCTGAGCTCACTCAAGATGTTCAACACTAAAATGGAAAGGACCCAATAAGTAGGGAAAGGAAGACACTTTTTTTAGCCTATAATTTGCCATAGTAATAGATTTCTAGAATATTTGCAAAAATGTACAAAGAATTCCCACATGTTCTTCATCCATATTTTCCAAATCTTGATTTACCCTTTACCTGTAGATGTGGACACATGTCTGCACATACATTTTCCCCACCTATTAGCAAGGTATAACCATGATGTCCCTTCATCCCTCAACCCTTCACTGTATTCTCTCAAAGGATAAAACATTCCTTAACATAATCACACTAGAATTATCAAAGTCAGAAAATTATTAGCAGTATAATCATCTCATCTTCAGACTTCCTCAGAATTTTCTGATTGCTGTAGTAATGGCCTTTAGAAAAAAAAGAGTCCAAATGATGCCTTGCCATCTGTTGTTATATCTTGCTGGTGTCCTTTCACCTAAAACTGCCCTTTTCATGATAATGACATGTGGCAGAACACAGAACTACTGTTTTTTTCAGACATTAGTCAGTTTGTGTTTTGTGTTTCTCCATGCTGAGTTTCAGATGGTGGTGGTTTTTTTTTTGTTTGTTTGTTTGTTTGTTTGACAGGAATGCCACAAGAGTGGTTGTGTGTTCTTTTGAGTGTATGTTAGCTATGGATGGTGATTTTCCCAGCATCTAGGATCTGAGAAGACACCAGAGCAGCCTCGGAGTTGCTGGAGACAGGGTGATGCTTAGAATCAAACCCCAGGCTTCCTCTTTTCTTTAAAGTTTATTTATCTTAGACTATATGTATGTGCCTTTGTGTGTTTGTGTGTGTGTGTGTGTGTATGTATGCATGTATATGTATATATGTATGTATATAGAGTATATATGTGTACCATCTGCATGCAAGCACCCACAAAGGCCAGAGGTAGGTGTCAGATGCCCTGGAACTGGGATTACAGGCAGTTTTAAGCTCCCCCTTTGGGTGCTAGGAACTAACTGATTTTTCTGCAAAAGCAGCAAGTGTTCTTCACTGCTGAGCCATTATCTCCAGCCCCTGAATTATCCCTGGGATTTACTTCAGTCAAGGCCACTGTATGACCTTATGACAAGATACCATTATCACCACAGCAGAGAGACAGAACCACAAGCACTGCCATCATTGAGCATGTACCTAAAGTCCCTCTGTTGGGCTAGTGGGAATGTCTCTGCCTTTTTTGCCAGTTGCATCTCTAGCTTTAGTTTCTGTATGATTTATTTTGAGCACTCAGTTGTAGACTCACTTGTGCATCCTGACCACATCCAAACAAGAACAAACCCTTAAATCTTCTCTAAATTACCTAATATCAACCAATACCAATTGTTTTGGCAATAATGTCTCTAAGGATGACCTTGAACTTTTGCTTTTCTTCATTAGTAATAATAGAAGTGGAAGTGTGTGTGTGTGAACTCAGGTCCTCCAGTGTGCAAAGCAAGTACCTTATCTGCTAAGCCATGTTGCTAGCTCATGCCCCTGATTCCTGATCCCAGTGCTTCCATATGCCAGGTGTTAGGATTTTAGGCTTGTACTGCCACAACCAATTTTATGTGGTGATTAGAAAATGCTTTATCTACTGAACTACAGCCTGAACATTTGATCTAGCTTTAAGTCTGACAGAAGACTGATTCATCATCTTTGAAAACAACCTTTTCACTTTGTTTTGCCATATGCACACAGTTTTTTTAATTAATCATAATCATAGCTTCCATAAGGGACAATTATTTTTTTCTCTCAAACTTTTTACTATTGAAGTCTGTGACTTCTTTTCCCATCATGCACTTTCAGCTACCAATTTTATACAGAACTGAATACATTCATTATTATTCAAACAAAGATCACATTAAGAGCAATTTCTAAGTTGTTATTTTAATAGATTCATTTTAAATAAGAGAACCTACCCTTTATGTTACTATTTCTTTTATAAATTGATGACTAATAACATAATATTAGTAATAATTAGCAATATTAGTAATAAAGGTAACATAAACTGACTCATTTTTCTTTAATACATTTAATCAAGTGGAATGTAGGCTTAATAAGAAAATTGAACATTTACTGGGCTGGTATGAAGCAGACTTTCATAATGATACAATTATATTTTTGATAGTTTTAAACTTTCCTCTCTCTCTCTCCCTCCCTTCCTCCCTCTCTCTCTCCGTGTGTGTGTGTGTGTGTGTGTGTGTGTGTGTGTGTGTGTGTGTGTGTGTGTATACATGTGAACTTGCAGAGGTCAAAGAACTACTAAGTTAATTCTCTCCTTCCACCATATGGATTCTAGGGATTAAATTCAGGTCATCGGGCTTCAAGGAAAGTAGCTTTACCTGGTGAACAGTCCCTTTCCAGCCCCATGGCTGCAGTTATATATGTAAAGATATGTCAGCTTGTGAATTTCAGGTAATACAGAAACCTCCCTAGCGTGTTTTAATTTCCTCCTGTTCTGGACACGTATCTCTGCTCCGTTGTGCCTGGTGTGTATCAGTTATCCACATCAATAGAGAGCAGCGTGTGACAGGAACAATATGTACTTTGGAAGCTCACAGGATAAAATAGGTCTCTGATACAGTTCAGTGGTGTAGTTCTTGCCCAGCATGTGTGAGCCCTGGAATTCCATGCCCTACACCTCAAACAAATAAACATAAGATCTGACAGAGGCCAATGCACTCATGAATACTACATCAGCTTCCATATAAATACACTTGCTATCTCTGACACAGAGTTGTTGATCGATCCATGAATCCAACCCTTATCATCATGTATTGTTTGTGTCCTTTCTCCTCTACTATTTAAGCTTCTCAAATAACAATGTCTCACACTTCATATTAGCAGCATAAGAACACATTCCTATTTACTATCAGTTAAATACTCAAAGCAAGCACATGGTATATAAATTGAGTGGGAAATAAAGCCATCACTGGATCTTAGTTCTTTAAGCTCACTAAATAAGTTCAAATCAATGACATTAAAGGTCACGGTGGGAGAGGCTGGAGAGATGGCTGAATGGTTAGGAACAGGAACATTGGCTGCTCTTGTAGAGGTTCCCAGCACCCACAGATGGGGGGCCCCAGTCTATTTCCAGGGGATCCAATGCCCTCTTCTGGCTTCCTTGGGAACTTCGTGCTACTCATACTTGTATATGCAGAAATGTCACTCATACAAACATAAAATAAGAGTAAAATGAATCTTTTTAAAATTTATTTAGACTTAGACAATATCCTGTGTGTAAAAGTACCTGAGTATGTATTGAGCTAATCAGTTCAGTCAATAGGTATTATTTATTGAAATGATTTAGTGATGGGTTTTAGTATTTATTCACTAGTTTTTCCTTTCAAAAGACTTGTGTTTCTGAGTGGGAGCATAACATATAATGATGAAATAATATGCTTCAGTTAAAGTGATTGAGGCTAGATTCAAACCCAGGCAATTCAGCTCACAGATCTGTGGCCTTGACCCTGTGATATATCAGTCTTCCTCACCAATGGAATGCCTAGTAGTGCCACTGCCTATGGACCTATGGGGGCCATTTTTATTCAAACCACCACAGCAGGGTCACAGGTTGCTTTAAGACCTATCATGGAATGCAGCTGCTCACAGTTAGGGTGGATCTTCCCACCCCAACTAATCTAATCCAGGTAAATCCTCACCAATTCTCCCAGAGGTTTATGTTCTGAGTGACTCTCGATCCTAACAAGTTGACAATATCAACAGCCATGCAGAGGCTTGACTAAAAAGTGAGCCAGTGAAGACTATAAAGGACATGGAAGCTGTTTGGGCGGTTGCTGCTGCTGGTCAAATATTTCCAGTCTCATGATCCGTTGCATTTCCTGACTCTTGTGGAGGGGTGGTTAACTTTCAAACATGGATAAACACTGAGGTCCCTATTTAACATATCAAAGCAGACCTGGCCTCTGGGTTCTCCCAGCCTCCCTCAATCCCTACCTGTTAGAGAGTATGGCTGGCATGCACTACCTCCTACCCAGAACTCCCCAGCTCAGGGTCTGGGCTGCCCCCTCCCCCAGAGGCTCTTCCCTGTATAGTGCAGACAGTTCGGTCTCCAGCCCCTTTTGTGCCTTTGTCCTCCTGGCTGCTGTGCCTGATTCCTCTTTTTTGGCTCTCCTTTCCCTCCCCTTCTCCCCACATGGCTCAGGGTCATGACCACTCTGGACTCTCCCAGATGTCTGCCTCTGGCTGTGCTCTTCTTTTTATCTACAATAAACTTTCTTCTCCACCAGACCTAAGAACAGTCTTCCTTTCCTTTCCTTTTTATTTTTCTTCATTCATTGGTATCATATGATATCGTAACCACTCTAGAGGGAGAGCAGAAGTAAAATATGTGTTAGCTTTCTGTCACTGTGACAAAAGGCCTAAGAGAATCAACATGAAGGGAAGAAAGGTTTATTTAGGCTCATGGTTTCTTTGGGCCTGTGGGAGAGCATGCCAGAATGAGATGCTCTGAATGAAGAGAGGACGAAAGAGATGAACCACATGTCAAATATCTTCAAGATGGACACACCCCTGATGACCTAACCTCCATTATGCTCCACCTGCCAAAGGCTTCCAACTTCCTCTCTGTAGCATAACCTGTGAAGGACCAAGCCTTTTAACACATGGGCCTTTGAGGGACACTTGTGCAAAGCCAGCAAATGTGTTACTTCCTCATCGAGGCAAGCAAGCACTCTGAAGCTTTCTCCTGCATCTGTCAAGTGTGCATCAGCTCAAGCCACTGAGTCCCTAAATATGAGCAATCTTGCTGCTGATGTGTAAGGGACATAAAATATGAACAATAAAGTGATGTGGCTTAATCTGCTGAGATCTGTGAGCTCTGCTAAGGTGGCCTAACACTACTTACCAGGAAAGTTAGGCAAAGAAATTGTGGAAAGATCTTTTCGTTTGTTTGTTTTTCCATCTAAATACCTTCTATTACACTGTGGTGGGTTACAGTGAGACTGGCTGAGAAATCTTGTTCTAAGAGGAAGTATCTGTTAGTATGGTGAGAGTAGAACTGAATTAAAGGAAATCTCTGAAGTGGACATACCAGTCTAGGTGACTCAGATTTTATGCTCAGGACAGGATCAGAAAGATGGAGTTTTGCAACTTGGCTTACAAGGAAATACTGCTAAACATTACTAGAAAAGACTGCAGAAGGTAGCTTTTGGGAAAAAGGCTTATTTAAAAAAAAGAAAGAACGGAAACAAAACCACGATGGCATATGCCAGCAGTCCTAGCACTCAGGGCACTGGAATAGGATAGCTGAGCATTCATTTGAGGCTAGCCTGGGCTGCAAAGTTCAGACCTTATCTCAATAAAACAGGCAAGTAGCTTGTTTAGTATCTATAGCTGTGCTAAACACTGTGTGGAGCAGTGGTTCTCAACCTTCATAATGCTGCATGCCACCTTTGAATACAGTTCCTCATGTGGTGACCACCAACCATAAAATTATTTCATTGCTACTTCATAACTATAATTTTGCTACTGTTATGAATTGTAATTTAAATATCTGACATGCAGGATTTCTGTGACCCCCAAAGGGGTCGTAACCCACAGGTTGAGAACCACTGCTCTAGAATATACCATGTATTCACAAAGGAATTTCGGGTCACATTCACTTGTTGATTATGCAACTGTTTTTTTGTTTGTTTGGTTTTGTTTTTGTTTTCTGGTGCTGGAGATCGAAGCCACAAACTTACACATGTAAATCAAGAGTTCTACCACTAAGGTACAACACCAACCAAGCCCTAGTGAACACCTTTAAAGCACTATACATGCTATATACCAAATAATTAGTAGAAAGTAATCTTTGTTTTTATGGAGTTCTTAGGCCAGTAGTGGAGATAGACATATGTAAAAATGATCATCATACTACAGCACTATAAAAACTATGTCAAGGCTTGGGATGTGCTCGGTAGCTGAACACCTGTCTAGCATGAGGGAAGCCCTGTGTTCAATCCTCAACTGGAAAGAGAGAAATGGAGGAAAGAGGAGGGGAGGAGAGGAGCAGAATATCTTGGATTTCATTGTGGTCAGTTTTGGGAATGGTGGAGGAGGGCCAATGGCTAATGTCTATGTATGGAGGGGCAGGGGAAAGGAACCCAGATAGGCAGCAGTCACAATCCTGGGCATATGTTGACAGACAGGAAATACTAAATTAGATTTTAGGGAGATCTGTGGGAGGTCAAGAGGTAAGCTGAAGCAAGAAAGGGAGTGATCTACAGTGATAGGTTTATGAAGGACCCATTTGCAGAGAAATCCAAGTAATCTGAAGAGTGAGTGGTAGCCACACTTAGGAGGCACAAATTGGATTTTAAGGAACTTGGAAGATCACCGTATGGTGAAGAAATAGAGCTAGTGGCCATATGAAGCAGCTGTATATGCCGAGCTCCAGACCAAAGAATGACAGGGAGAAAATTCCAGGGCACGGAATGGCACTTCAAATTTCATTTTATATTCGGTATTGGAGTACTCAATCACAAAAGGAGGATGGGGGCTGTTAAAGCATTAAGGGTCTGAAAGAGAGATGAGAGTGGGATACAGTGGAGTGGGATGGGATGACAGGGTGTGGTATATTCACTTTGCATTGCACAGATGAAATGTCTGAGATTCCCTTATTGCTCACAGTTTCAGGTGTTTCTGTCCTGGTGACTTGGCTGGATTGCTTTTCACCTATGCTGAGGCAGCATGTCTGAGAGGCTACTTACCTCATGACCTCGGAGTTGCACAGGGAGCAGAGAAGGGAGTCCCAGGGCCCAGGTATCCCCTTCAAGGGCACATCTAGGATTAACTTCCCTAACTTCCTCCCCAGGATCCTATCCCCACCTATGGTTTCACACTCCACAGTAGTGTGAGGGCCTGGCAACCGAGCTTTTAACACATGGTTCCTTGGGGGATATTCCAGATGCAAACTGTAACACGTGACATGGGGTGAGATAAAGCAAGATAGCACAGCAATGCACAGAATGGGATGGCCTGGGATGAGACCAAAGTCTCATGGAAGTGGAGCAGTTGTTCTCTTTGAAAAAGAGATAAATGGTTTATTTTTTAAAGAGAGAGGAAGGAGAATGGTGTAAACATAGATGAAGAATCATCATGGAAAGAGAGGGAGATTAAAATTTTTGTTGTTTAATGTGAATAGCATCAGGTAAGCATCACAAGGTTCCCCTCATGCTAGACAGGTGTTCAGCTACTGAGCACATTTAAGTAGGTTTGAGAAGAATAGAAAAAGTATAGTTATTATGACTGAACCTGGGAACCAACTAGAGATCACCACAGTCATGTCAATCATTCTAGTGCTTGAAAAGTTCTGGGCAGAGGAATCTGCATGCATGTGTGTTGTGTGTGATGTATGCGCACATGCATGTGATGTTCTAGTGCAAAGAGGATGTTGGTAATCTTTCTCTATTTCTCTCTGCTTTATGCTCTTAGGACAGTGTCTCTCACTGAACCTGAAACTTCCTGTTTTATAGACTGGCCTGTGTCTCTACCTCCCTCCCTAACAGTCGGGTATAAGTACATGTGGCCACATCTAGCTTGTTACCTAGGTTCTGAGGATCCAAACTAAGTTCCACATGCTCACACAACGTGAGCCATCTCCCTGTTGACAAGGGTAATTTTTAGTTATTCAGGCTTTTTATCCTGTGTATTGTGAGAAAAACAACCTCACTGGTTTGCTCACTCAATACTAGTATTGTTCCCCGGGGATTGTAATAAGCAAAATCACCTAGTCTCATTTCCAGATACTTGAATTGAGAATCACTCAGCTAACATTTCATAACCTAACAACACAGGCAAATCAAGTTGCTACACTATCTGACCTCCCCCAGGAACCTAAGTTCAGAATGTAATAATCATAAAAGCTTTGACAAAGATTTGGGAATAGAAATAATCCTAGATGCCTCTCCTTGGCTGTGAATTCTCAGTCTACCTCTGTTGTTCCATTCTCAACATGTGCATTTCTAAAGTCATTGTTGCATTTTAAATACAGTGGTATAAATGTGATGCTGATTCTAAGATTTTTTTAAAGTAGGCAATGTTCTACTAAACCCCCCAAAAATACCTAGCTTTATAAGCCTGGCTCTTTGCCCAAGATGGTGGGAATTTAAGCAGAGCCAGGCAAGGAGGGCAAAGGAAACAAGAGCCCCTGCCTGACCTTTTGGAGAGTTCCTGTTGAGGTCTCCAAGAAGACCACCTCCATCTAACAAAAAGAGAAATGGGGCCTAGGAATTTGAACCTATACCTACTGACTATATTCACAAACACTGCTCTGGAAATGCCGATATAGGAACACCACTGTTGAGGAACATGGAAGACTTAGAACTGCCAAATACAGAAAAGAACTCAGGTAAATACAGCCTCTTATCAAAATAACCTCTGAGAACTAGTGCCTGCCTATATCTGAGAGCTAGACCTCAGGTCCTGCTTATCAGACTGTCTTATGCATTAAGCATGCCTCAGTGCACCTTGATAACCAACTCATCTGATAATTACTTTAGCCTTCTTGGATCCAACTTTGCTGACAAAGTCAATGAACTTCAACCTGCCAATTCTTATGACCGTTTTGACCCAGTGCATTGGATTATAGTCTTGAAGTAAGCCTTGTCAATTAATCTTCAGTTGTGTAATCTCTGTCCATTTCAGACATTCCTTCCGCGTAAAACATAGGTGACCATCTATCTGGTTTGACTACCTGCTTGGCTTCCTCAAAATCTTTCAGAAAGCTTCTAAACATGGTGCGCAGCTCTGTCTCTTGTCCATTAAAGAGCATTAGCACACTCAGTTCCAGTAGCTTTCCATAGCACACTTGCAGATGTTTAAGACTGCAGGGCTTCCAGTAAGATAGAGTACGGAATGAGTGTGGGGCCTTCATTTCTGGATGAAAGGTCTCCAGAAATCATGCACACTTTCATCATTGCTATTATCCAAGCAGGAAACACAGATGAATTGTTTTAAATCTTGAGATGTGTTTATAAGCCAGTCCTCATTCCAAAGTCAAAGACTTTAGGAAAGATTGCTACATAAAAGTAGCACCTACTAGATCACACACAGCTTCTGCTGTTCTAAGTGTTGATTCTAGAATGCAAATTAACACAACTAATTCTCTGTCATCGGGTATAAGTGAAACTGTTAAGTTATATGCATTGTGTAAGTCAACTCACTATTAGAAAATGAAGTTAAATAATGATGAAATAATAAAATAAAATAATTGGGTAGTTTGCAGTTGAAACAACTGTTTTAAAGAAAACAATGTAATCATGTCAGTTAACATAAATATAGACTTTCAATATGCATACAATATCCTATATTTTAAATATATTTTATAGTCTGTAAATCTGTAATTTTCAGAAAAGCTATACATTTTAGTATCTATATGTCACTTTGATCAACCAAGAAAGGTTTCCAAGTCACTCAAAAGAATTTCTCTGCCATATGATACAATTATATCAAGGTTTTTGAAAGGAAGGCAATAAACCACTATATGCAACATCCTTCACTAAGTCTGATAACCTTCATTTTCTTTACCTGCATTTTTAAACTATACTGAGGTTTGTATTTTAATACCATGGAAAGGTGTATCCCTATCTGTCAAGTACTGTTTCTATCAAGATTCTCCCTAGCCTATTTCACACAGCTCTCCTATACTCCAGGCTAAGTGTTTGATACACCCAATTTAGCATATTTCAGCAGTCACATATTGACTTTGAGGTCCCCAAATGCTGTAAATGTAACAAGTGTGCAGAGTGTCTGGTGGATATTCCCAGCTCATTCTGGAGAATACTGACAGTGTCTTCTATTTTTTTGTGTCTCCCAGGATGCAGACAAGAGCCAAAAGTCCTAGAATATAGATAACTAACTTCTGAAGTAGTTACTTTTCCTGTTGTTCTGATAAAATACTTTTATAAAGCAACCTTAGGAAGGGGATATTTTGGCTTATAGTCCAGGGTACAGTGAGCCATGGCAGGGAAGTTACAGTGGCAGAAGCTTGAAGCAGTTGGTCAAATTGCATATACAGTCATGTGAGTTTTAGTCGTTAGATGTTGAGACATGTGGCTTTACCTGATGAGCCATCCCACCTGCCCTCATTCCTTTAATTTTTGAAACTAAACATACACCACTGTAACAGGGCCTTAGAAGGCCCCGAGACTTTAGCACAACTGACACCATGATGGAAGTACCATTCAGGCTATAAAACAAAACTAAAACAAAGGCCTAATCAAAGTCCACAGACACAGGAAAGTCTCTAAATTTACTAACCTTGCTTTTTTGCTCCTATAGTTCTGCTTCTGGCTAACTGTTACTATTAACTGAAGTATGTCAACCCAGGACATCGTTTTTGTGCTTAAAAACTTACCCTGAGAAAGGCTCAGGGCTACACTGGGATCCCAAATACCCAGTGTACTGGATGGCCAACTAATAAAAACTTTCTATTTGCTTAAACCCATGTCTGAGCAATCTTCCCTAGTGAAGACCCATCACTGTAGCTGTTCCCTGCAACCACAAGATGCAAACTGACAGAAAAGCAAATCAAGAATTATAAGACATTAATTTCCAAACACTTTAGCTCTCATGAAATCAAAGTTGACATACTTCAGCAAACACCAAGGAAAATAAGAATTAAACAGAATTATTTGTAAAAGGCCAATGCAAGCTGGTGTTCTAGAGGTAGTGGGGGCTAGAGTTTAACTTTTGCTTTTTATTTTGTTTTGAGTAAACAATAACATGGGCTGAAGATTCAAAAGGATGTGTGGCTCACTGATAGAGTATTTGTGCATCACAAGAGAGAACTCTTGTCACATTAGCAGTTCCTTGAAAGGCAAACCATCAACACACACTGAGTATCTTAGTTTGTTCCAGAGTGCAAGCCCTTCTCTTCTGTCATCAGTAATGAAGGATTGACTAATCAGTTGAGCCAGGTCGTATAACCTGGCAGCAACTGCTAGTAAAGCAGAAGAACATGCACTGCCTGCAGCCATAATCCAAGGCTTGCCAGGAAAAGATGAAATGGAGACATTGTTTAGGAAAATTGAGATTCTGGCACCTTGATTCGTTTCAGTGTATAGATTCACTAGACAGTGACATCAGGACACTCTCATCTCCAGTACTTTTACTGAAGCAGTGGTGTTTATCTTCTACTTTGGAGCATTGATTAAAAGAGAGCCTATTTACTTCTGAGATTACCATGAAGAGCTAGTGAATGGCATTCTCCAAAGTCTCCAGAGTTAAAAAAAGAGAAAGTGCCAGAGAAGTTATTCCCAGGAGAAAGGAAAAGATCCAGTTTAAAAACAAACAAACAAACAAACAAAAAACGGAGAAAGAGAATTTTCAAAGCTGAGGAGGTTTTCCTCACAGTATAAATCAGGTGCATATGTATAAATAAAAAGCAGAAAGGTGGTGATAACAAAAACTGGACCAAGGAAAAGAATGAGACGATTGACATAGGGCCAATTCATACATTCAGTCAGTGACTATTCTATAACGTATAACAAAATGGACTTTCTGACCCAAGGATGTTTAGAATTTTGTTTCCCCTGCGGTTCATATTACATCATTTGAACTTGTCAGGTTTTGGAAACATCCCCCAAAGCCCCATGTGTTAAAGGCTTAGGTGCCAATCTTTGGTGTTCTCAGATGTGGTAGAGAGGAAGTTGCATCATCAGGACCATCCCATGAAGGACATTTAGAGTCCATATCTCCTTTATACCCTTCTCTTTATTGACCTAGCACATACTCCTTTCCACCATGCTGTGCTGCTTTTCCACAGGTTCAGAAGCAATACAGCTAAGCAACCATGGGCTGAAACCTGTGATTCTGTGAGCCAAAATAAGCCTTTTCTCCTTCAAATGATAGAAATGTAACTACTACAACTCTGAATTATAAAAATCCTTAGAGCAAATATCAGAAGCATATGCAAACAAAAAACTAGATCAAAACACATGGGTGCTTGTCCCCAAACCCAATGACTTGAAGTCTAACCACAAAGCTCACATGATTATATGCAATGTGACCAACTGCTTCACCCTCCTGTGTCTCACATGCACAGGCAATCTTGCCTTTGCACGGATCAAAAGAGCATGAATTTCAGTTATACAATCATTTGAACAACATCAGTTTTCCAAGCACACAATTCCTATTCTAGTTAACCATGATATATTGCTTGAGTGTAGTTGTGTAGTCAGTATTCACTTCACACATACACAGAGAGGTGGGGGAGGGAGAGGGAAAGAGAGAGTGCTGTGTTGCCTACTTGACTTCCAGTGATAAGTTCATAAGTCATTGACAGACACAGCTATCCAATAAAAAGGAGACTGCACCAAAAACAATAAAAACAACAGCAGCAAAAAACGGTAAGTGGTAACATTGGAAGGAAAATCCAAATCAGTCACAAGAAAGAGAAACTAAAGAAGGAAAATGGTGGGAACATTGGTACTGTGGATGCTTAAGGGATCACAGCAAAGAATAACTTTTTCACGTAAGTGAGAAAAGTGATTGGAATTAAGAAGATAGTTCCCAGAGGAAATGATACCACCCTCAGCCCCAAGTAATAACAACAGGCAACCATCATTGAAAGAGAGGTCAACTCCCCAGATTCGGTGCAGGACACACCCAGACACCAAATTCTCAGCACAAAGGAGACTATCCTGGAGGGCAAGAAGGATGGGGAGGTACTGCATAAACAGTAACAGCAGCCAGCAAGCAAGAGAGGCTGTTTCTGCAGGAGTGGGATTTTAAGGGGAGAGTCTGTGCTAGGGTGAGTTGGTAAATCCTGATAGGACATACTAGCCAAATAAAGAATTTTGACGGGTAGACCTTGGTGTTTCGTCTCTGGAATAAGTCAGTGGCCAAATAAGGGAAGAGACCTTGGAGGCTAGCTTTAGGAATGTAAGGTTTTTAGCAAGGGAGAGGGAAGGGGTTAAAAGGGCAAAACCTATCAGCAGTGTTTGCCATGCTCAAACTGCTAGAGCCCCTTCAATCAGTAACAGTCACAGCATAGAAAATAGAAACTGCTGGAAGCAGATCTGATCCTAGAAGACTATAACAGATAAGAGTAGAGTTGCTTGTTTGTTTGGGTTTCATGAAACTATCTCTGGAAAGCTGACATTTCCAAAGCTCTCCACTTTTCTAATGAAAACATCCCATTTGTGACTATTTTTCCATAGTAATTTACTTTTGTATGCCCTTCTGTTCTTGACTGGAGGGTTATGTCACCCTAGCCTGGATAAGATCACACCTATGAATTCATGCTAAAACCTTAGAATTCCACTGTGCTAAGCATATCCTTGATTTATGCAATAATAATCTTTATGTTTCCTTGGCCAAGCAGAACTCAAGGCTCATCAGTTTTCTCTATGAACATCACTTTAGTCACTGAAGAATGTACCCAGCCCCAGTTCATTCATGTATGTCATGCCCAGACTTTAACATGCCCAACCCCCACATCAGTTCTTCCTGTCAAAGTAGCGTGCACATTTGTCACTTGTTTTTGAACCCTGAAGGAAAAAGAAGTAAACTGCTTTTATAGAATACACCAAGTCATCAAGGTGAACGTGTCATACAAATTATCATGCATCCTGGTAGACTTGGTAAGTCCTATGTCTCCAGTATAAACAGTATAAATGTGGTATGTTGTTGTTGTTGTTGTTGTTGTTGTTGTTGTTTTAAAGATTCGGGGGCTGGAGAGATGGCTCAGTGGTGAAAAGCACTATCCATTCTAGCAGAGGACTCAGGTTAGGGTCCCAGCACTCACATGGCACTGACCGTATGATCATCCATAAGGCCAGTTTCAGGAATCTAGTGCTCTTCTCTGGCCTCTGCAGGCACCAGCAACACCTGCAGTGCCTCACATGCATGGAGGCAAAACACTTAAACACATAACATAAAAATAAATACACCCATTTCTTTTTAAGATTCAACATGTTCTCTATTATGTGTATGTCAACTAAGGAAATATTTTTGTTTTGTTTTAATTTCAGAAGTAGAAACAAAATGTTTCATGAGGAAGTCTGAACTTATAATTCCAGCATTAACTGATGAGTTCTGCACACCCAACTTAGAAGTTCTGTTTTTTAAGCTTTCCAAGTCTTCATGAATACTTCTTTGTGTGTTGTAGGCCTACAAGCACAAAGACATGAGTTCTCTCCTCAGGACCAACATTTCTTTAAAAAGCTGGACTTAGTATTACATGCTTGTGATACCAGCTTTGGGGACAGCTGGATTTGTGGGGCTAGCTGGCCAACCAGCCTCACCTATTCAGTGAGTTCCTGGCTAGTGAGAAACCCCGTCTCAAAAATATTCAGCATGAATGGTGTCTGAGGAAGATCACCTGAGACTGACTTCTGGCCACTATGCATCTTCACTCACATGCATGTGCACTTATAAATACACTCAGTCCACTTAGTGTGAGAAAAGCCTGACCTATTCCCACTTCTCTACTTCTGGGCAAGCCCTCTGAGGACGTCCTGTCTCTGCTTGCAGATGGTAGGGTAGTAGTCAGGCATCTGGCAGTCACAAGCAAATGAACTCTACCTAGTAGTCAGGGGCAAGCAAAGTGGAAGAACTAACAAGTGTATCCCCAGGCTAGGCTGGAATCAAAGGCTCTTTGTTTCTTGAGAATTGGTGACTGATGACAGCTTCATCAGTCATCTCCCTAGAAAAGCATTTCCAGCTCGCTCTCCCAGTCCTCTGAGAATTCAGTCAGGTCTGAGGAACACCTCTTCCCAAAGGCTGGGTGCACACAATGGAGCTGTCTGTGCAATGAGCATTGTCAGCTCCTTCTTCTGTTTATCAGGGTGTGGTGGATCTGGCTCATACACCAATGCATAGTCAAATCACACGGTAGCAGGCAACCTGCAGTAGCATGTCTTTTAACGCGATTTGTATGACTGCATAATTTGTATGGTTACTTGAGGGTAAGACCCTGACTTTTCCTTCTGTGTGTTATAAACTACTGCAGTCAGCACCTGAAACTTTTACTCTCTCAGTAAATGAGCATATTAAAATGGCCCTTGTTGCCGGGCGGTGGTGGCGCACGCCTTTAATCCCAGCACTCGGGAGGCAGAGCCAGGCGGATCTCTGTGAGTTCAAGGCCAGTCTGGTCTCCAAAGCGAGTTCCAGGAAAGGCGCAAAGCTACACAGAGAAACCCTGTCTCGAAAAAACCAAAAAAAAAAAAAAAAAAAAAAAAAAAAAAGGCCCTTGCAATGGACTTCTGATCTGATTTGTGCCTAGTTCAAGTGCTGCGAAAACCAGGAGCATGTGGAGTAGAGAGGTCATAAATGTTGGCTGGATAGACTGCAATGCCACAACCATTTTATCTTTAAGCTGATCTGTTTCTATATGGTGTCCTTGTGCCCTTTCCATTCTGTCTAATCTGCTCAAAACTCAGGCCTTTTCTTGATTATAGATATCAAGACAAAAGCGTTGGTTTAAACCGTGCCATTGGTGTTGGCTTCTTTTTCACAGTACTGAGAGTACGACCTAGACCTTCACCCATGCTAAGCAAGTGCTCTGCCACTGAGCTGAATTTCCAGCCCTCAGCTGTGCCACCATTACTTTAATATACAGGGGACTTACATGTGGTGTCTGTGCTTCTCGCCAGGGTAAGTTCTGGACAAACAGACTGCTGCATGAGAGCCTTCATCCATTTTACAAAGTGATCTGGCAAAGATGGAAGCAGCCATTGTAGTTGCTGGAGGCAAGAACTGAGTCACCGTGTCTCACTTAGGGATTGTGCTTTCCAAATGTTAAGAAATATGGGGAAACAGAGGTATTAACATATTTGATAAGAGACTATCTCTCAAGATCCTCCAGATAGAGATATGCAGCAGCTACAAATAAGCTTATCATTCGCTTCCTTGTTGTTTATGGCACCACTGGGGCCGATGGCAGACACATTCATAGTTCTTTACATTAATATGTGAGAAAAGCCCTTTAAACTATTGCTGGTTGATGCCTTCTGGAAGAGGGAGTATCTGTTTTCTTTAAGGGTGTGCCCCCCATAGGTTGCCCACACTCTAGTTGATGGGCCCACACCCATAACTACCTGAGCAGCACAAATTGAACCATTTCAAAATTGTTTTGTTTCTTTGATTATATTTTAATAGTTTTTTATTATAATAAGGGGATTAAAAATAAAATAGCTATTTACATTGTAAATACTTTTAAGTCCTCTAGGTTAGATCAAATCTAAATATTTCAAAGATTTCAGAGCATTTTTCTTTTGTTTATTTATAATTATTTTAAATTTTAAAATGAAATGTAATTGCATCATTTTCCTCCTTCCCTTTCTTCTCTACAATCTTTCCCATATATGAAACTTTGCTCCTTCTCAAAATCATGGTCTCTCTTTAGTGTGTGTGTGTCTGCCTAAATATGTAAATGCAACCTGCTCCTTCTGTTCAGTGTTACTTGTTATGTATATGATTTCAGGACTGATCACTTGGTACTGGCTAGCCAATTAGGTTGTTCTTCCCCAGGAAAAACTAGTTTCCCCTCTAATTAGCATTACATGGTACTTATAGTATTTTTTTATGGTGGGTAGGTGTGGTGATACAATGTGTCCCCCAATATATTGTGCAACCTAATAAAGCTTATCTGAGGATCAGAGAAAAAAGCCAGCCACTATATTAAACATAGAAGTCAAGCAATGGTAGCATACACCTTTTATCCTAACATTCGGGAGGCAGAGATCTGCCAGGGACGGCATATAAGATGGCTGGCGTGCTGCCAGCAGAGATTGGAGAAATGGGGACCCAAGATTGTGAACCATCAACCCTCCGTGCATTCTCCTCCAGATCTTCTCTTAGCATGCCTCTAGAAAGCCAAGGCAGAAATGCCTGCATGTCCCAAGGTCCTGCTTTATGGTGTGCACGTGCCATGTCCTCCTCCATGTTAGTGTGTCTTTTGTTTTTGTACATCTTCACCTTTGTTTAGGCAGCCATATTGTTGAGATATCATGGGTGTCGCTTCTCTGTCATTTCCAGGAGATGACTGTGTCAGCAGATCCCTGCTCCTCACACTTTCTGTTCCCTCTTGTGCTGTGTTCCCTGAGCCTGAGGCGCAGGAGATGTGTGGTAGATGTACCAACTGGGACAGGGCACCTGAGGGACATAAAGATAACTATTTAGGATGCAGTTAGGACCGATGATGGTGTAGTAAAGTGGCAGTTGTAGGCTCTCCTCTGGGATCTCACTAGCCAAAGGCAGTTGGCTAGGCTTCCAGTGCCAGGCATGATTTCCTTCTTGTTGAACAGGCCTTAACTCCAATTAGAGAGCTATTGGTTACCACCAAGATATAAGCTCCACTACTGTACCCTTAGGGTTATCATGCCAGGGCTTGCCATCCTTGTGGTTCATAGGCATCACAGTAGGGTAGAACTGTTGGTTGCTTCTTTCCCTTGGAAGCTTGCATAACACCTTCCAGTACTATGAAAGCTAGTCCTAAGGGTGGAGGCTTTAATGTCAGATCCAGCTCAGGTACTCTGGGCCTTGTGTCCAAAGTACGACGAGTCTTCAGCAACAGGGACTTACTTTCAATCTCTGATAAGCAACCAAGGGCAATAGCCTATACTGTTTGCATGATCTCTTGGATTTCCCTGACCAACAACTCAGAAGGGGTGTTTCTCATACCTGGTAGTGGGGTTTTTGTTAGATAGTCTAATAGCTCTTGTGCGGAGCATTGTCAGCCCAAGTAGACTAACTTCACTTAAACTCTGTGTGTGTGTTGTATGTCATTTCAATTAAATAAGTAATAGGATTCTTATGGCTTTTCCAGACATCCTTACTATTATTTTACCCTCCTTCCCACCCTCTCCTTCTGTAGTGACCTCCCTCTGTTCCCCCCATATATTTTTATATTAACCTTCTACACTGAGACTTCATCATTTATTGGGTCAAATACATATTATTTGTTGATTCCATCAGATTTTTCACATAGACAATTATGTTACTTGTCAATGATTACAGTTTTACCTATTGCTTCTCTGTGTTTTTCATTTCCCTTTCTTGTCATACTTTATTATTCAGAACTTTCAGTGTGATCTAAAGAATGAATGGTGACGAGGGACCTCCTTGTCTTGTTCCTGATCTCAACAGGAAAGCTCTCAAGTTTCCTATATGCACACTTTTCAAAAGATCAAAATCAGATTGCCAACACAGACCTACACCAAAGGAATCATGAAGGCTTTATTTATTTTCTAAACTGAAAGGATTATTTTTTTTATTTTGCCTACCTAACTCCCTTACTAAAATTGGTGATGGGAGTTACAAGAATCTATTTATTATTGGGCTTCTCATTAAGCTCTTAAAAATATGCAATACTTAATGGAAGTATAATATATATGTATGTTTATTAGAATAGAATTCATAATATCAAATGTATAGTTGGATGGCCATATAAGCACACAGTAATACATTGGTACTACAGATGTATTAATACTGGCAAAATGTTCTTAAAAATAAAACATTAACAGGTTTTGTTGGGCTGAAATAACCTTGAGACCTAAATCAAGGGAAATAATAAATCACTCTTATGAATATATTTCCTTATGAATATATTTTTTAAAAAATCACAAATTAAATTTCACAATGTGCGTAGTGCTCAAGTTGAATTTACTTCAAGAATGCAGGTTGGGGACTGGAGAGATGGCTCAGAGGTTAAGAGCACTGACTCCTCTTCCAGAGATCCTGAGTTCAATACTCAGCAACTACATGGTGGCTCACAACCATCTGTTATGAGATCTGGTGCCCTATTGTAGTGTGCAGGCATGCAGGCAGGCAGGACAATGCAGATTGGGGCTGGTGAGAGACTCAGCAGGTAAAGGTGCTTGCCACTGAGCCTGATGACCTTAGTTTGGTTTCCAGCACCTGCATGGTAGAAGGAGAGAACCAATTCCCATAAGCTGTTGTTGATATTTCAACATGTGTACCGTGGCACACAAACACATACCACCAACAGCATGTACACAACATAAATAAGTGAATGTAACAAGGAAAAAAGGAATGCAGGTTGACTGGATGTTATCCACACTCTTGTTCTAATATATTGCCAGATAACAAAGAAAACACAGCTACTGTAAGCAATTATGGGAAGTATAATTTGGAGCTTCAGGTTGGACTAAGGAGCTTAAACATATGAGATAAAACTTTCAGAAGAAAATAAAGGAGAATCAATTGCTGACAAATAGGTAAAGATTTATGTCAGAAGACATCTGAAGCAGATCATTTGAAAAATTGACACACTGAACAATCCTGCTTACCAGTAAACCCAACAAAACCATGAATGTGAAGGGACTGATTGGTAACACACATGCTTAATAAAGGATTGGTTTCCAGAATACACAGAATTAAGAGAACTTGAAGAACTCAGGACCACTAAGAAAAAGACAGTGATCTAACAACAAAAGACACCAGTGTGAATTTCCCAAAGGCAGCAGGAATGGCAACAAACAAGAGAATAGAAGATTAAACCCATCATATGGTGGCAATGAAACAGCCATTGTAAAATATACTGGAGTATATGTTAACTTAGGGAGTTATGAACAAATGTCTCTTCAACCCAGATAGGGCACAAACCTAGACCAAAGGAGCAATTCCAGTGAAACACAGCTTGGAAAGCCAGTGAGGCTCTTGGGCTTACATAGTGTGGGTCAGTGGGGCACTTATTGTACATGAGTGACCCGCAACAACTGCATCACTGCAATGTCCTTCCCCATCATGATGATGACTTCATGGAAGCTAGAGTATCACTTTCAGTTAACTTTCCACTATTTTACTCTACCACCTCCCAAGATCACTTGTTGCAGGGAAAGGGCAGTGAAGAGTGATGGGCGGAATACCAGGGGAGGGTCCTGTGACACTTTACAAGGAAGTGGCTACCTCTTTGGTCTACTCAGTTTGTTGCCATGGCTACCAAGCCAGGGTAAACTCTACTCCAAAATGGTGATGGAGTGATCAGGTTATGTCAAATAGAGAAAATCCATATCACAATGTGGAGAGATTCTCAATTGCTCAGTAATTGCAAGTATGAACATATATTAGAATTCTGGAAAACACTTGGCTCAATTAATGTAATAAAGATGCACATGCCCAATAATTCATTAACTGAACTTCTACATCAATAACCCAGATAAACCTTGGTATATGAATAGTAGGAGATGTACAAGAATGTTCATGGCAACTATGTTCACAAGAGTTAGACTAACAAAATCATATAAAAATTAAGTGTTCACACCTATAAATTATATCTGTGACAGTATTCTTGCCTAAAGCCCTCTAGTGCTGGGATTGTGACTTGATTTTTGTTTGTTTGTTCTGGCTCCTTTGATTGACAGGATATTTTTTTTAAATTTATTTATGTAGGGCAGAGGTACCAAAAGAGGACAGAAGAAAGTGTCAGATCTGCAGGAGCTAGAATTGCAGATGGCTGTGAGAAGCCTGGCATGGGTTTTAGGAACCAAACCAAGGTCTTCTGCAAGAGCAGTAAGTGCTCATGACTTCTAAGCACTATATATATATATATAGGGTCCAAGAGAAGCCCCCAAGAAAGACCATCAGTCACATATGCAATCAGCAAGAGCATTTATTTCCAACATGTTGGGGTGGCAAATTGCCACCCCAAAGTGAGGTCGCAAGCTCCTTTTAAGCACAGTTTAGGGAATTCCAGGGAGGAGGGATTCATCTGGTGCTGATTAGTGGAGCAAAGATTAGTCTGGGAACTGATTGGTTGGGGACTTTAGTGGTTAGGGACCTTCCAGCTGCAGGGTAAGGAAAGCTATCTTTTTTTTTTTTTTTTTTTTTTTTTTTTTTTTTTTTTTTTTTGTCTTCACAAATTCAAATACTTTTTTATTAAGAAATTTTTTTCATTCATTTTACAAAAATCAAAGATCCCCCTCTTCCCTCCTCCTATCCCTCCAATCCACCCCTGACCCCCCATCACAAGAAGACAAGGCCTCCCATGGGAAGGCACATCCAGTAGAGGCAAGTTCAAGCCCTTCCCTCTGACTCAAGGCTGCACAAGGTGTCCCATCATAGGTAGTGGACTCCAAAAAGCCCCATCATGCACCAGGGATGGATTCTGAGTCTACTGCCAGCCCCCCCCCCCCAAGCAGATCAAGCTACACAATTATCTCGCCATGCAAAGGGCCTAGTCCAGTCCCATGCAGGCTCCACAGTCATTGATCCAACTTTCATGAGTTCCCACTAGTTTGGTTTGGTCATCTCTACAAGTTTCCCCATCATAATCCTGATGCACTTGCTCATAGAATCCCTCCCCTCTCTCTCTCCTACTGGATTCCTGGAGCTCTGCCTGATCAGTCATTGGAGAAAAGCTTAGTTAGGGTATTCACCAATCTGATCACTGGGGCAAGCTAGTTCAGTTCAGGTACCCTCTCTACTATTTCTAGTAGTCCAAGCTGGGGTCATCCTTGGGAATTCCTGGCAACTTCCCTAGCACTGGGTTTCTCTCTGTCCCTATGATATCTCCTTCTATCATTGTATCTCATTGCTTTCCAACTCCATCCCTGCTCTAGCTCAACCATCCCATTCCCTCATGTTCTCATCCCCAACCCCGTACCCTCCATTGCCCACTCCTCACCCCCAGGTCACTCATGTAGATTTCATCTATTTCCCCTTCCCAGGGTGTTCCATGCATCCCTTTTTGGGTCTTCCTTGTTAGGTAGCTTCTCTGGAGTTGTGGGTTGTTGTCTGGTTATCCTTTGCTTTACTTCTAGTGTCCACTTATGAGTGGGTACATACCATCTTTAGCTAGCAGAAGGCTTGGGAGGGGAGCGCTCCTGCTGAGCCAGCAGAAGACTGTGGGGCACCTGCTGATTGGTTTCCCTTGAACTGTGGTCTTCCCGAGAACTGCTTACTCAGCTCCAGCCAGTTCCAGTTAACCAAAACTAAGTCCTGGTCCCTGGCTGGGCTATCAGAAACCTGTCATGGCTCTGGTCTGGCTCTCTGGCCCTCTCATTCCCACCTTGAGTAGTGTATTATCTCAAATCCTTGAGAGGCTTTTCTTCTAAGTTTATAGGCTTGTGAAGTTTCCATCCTTTGGGACCTTTCATCACGTGTGATCTGTGGAGGCACAGCTCCATGAAGCATAGAAAGTCATTGGCTCTCCCATGGGTCTATCTGGGCCTTATCTCTATCATATTTAGGGAAAACATAAAAATGGGTGACGTTTTGTAACTTAGCATCAGATACCCTAGTCCACTTTGTGTCCCCAAGTCAAAGTATAGATGAGGAAACCAGGTCCCAAAAGGGGCTGCATGGGAAGTCTGGTTCAGGAACTGTACTGAGCCAGCATTGATTTTCCATGTGAGATTAAAGGGTAGGTGGGGGTCTTGGTCCCCATGGTGACCTAACTGGAAAACCCAGCAGGCATATGCTAAGGAAACATAGGGACAAGCCTATCGCTTATCTGGGTCAGTGACCTTCTGGATTCTCAGTTTTAGAGGGTACTGTAGATATGCATTGGCCTTCCAAAGTCCAGAGTTGATTTCCTCTGGAGCATAGTCCTTAGGATCAGCGTGGGGGTCCACAGGCCTCACATGGAAATGATAAGTCCAAGTGGGGACCCCATCCACTTTGACAGCTGTGGGTGTTTTCAGGGTGACAGTGTAAGGTCCCTTCCAGCCCAGATCCAAGGTCTCCTTCCTGTGTCTCTTGATGACTATCAGGTCCCCTGGCCAGAACCAGTGGGGCATAGGAGGCAGTGCCTTCTCATAGACTGTACGCAGCTGAGGCCAAAGTTGTTTCTGCACCTGAGACAGAACTTGTAGGGAGGAGAGAAATCCTCGGTCATTAAATTTAGCCAGCAGTTCTGCTCTGACATGAGGCAGAATGGGTGGTGGCCTGACATACATGATCTCAAATGGGGTCAGGCCTAGAGTGTAAGGAGAATTGTGAACCTTGTAAAGAAGAGCAAAGGGGAGGAGAGACATCCAGCCACTGCCGGTCTCAAGGGTTAATTTAGTTAAGGTCTCCTTCAGTTATCCTTTCTACCTAGCCTGAACCTTGAGGATGATAAGCATCGTGATGTTTCCAGCTGGTCCCCATAGCCTTTACTAATTTTTGTGTTACCTGTGAGATGAATGCAGGCCTGTTATCTGAGCCCAAAATCACAGGGAGGCTACACCTCGGGATAATTTCTTCCAGCAGCTTCTTGACCACCATGACAGCTGTCTCATGTTTAGTTGGGAAAGCCTCAGTCCATTCTCAAAAGGTATCTATGAAAACTAGCAAATATTTATAGCTATATAGGCCTGGTTTTACCTCTGTGAAGTCAGTCTCCCAGTTGGTGCCAGGCTGGGTTCCCCTCTCCTTGCAGTCCATTTCTCATGATCCATCTCTTTGCATTGATGAGATGGCATGTGGGACATTGGCCTATTATCTTCTGCTGTTTTGGCCTTAAGGTCAAAAGCCTTAAGATGTATTCTTCTCATATATGTCAAAAGACATGTGTATTTTTGAAAAATAGGTTTTTAGCATATGATTACCAAAGTATCAGTGTTTCTGAATTCTAGAAAAGTCTTCAAAATTAAAAAGAGTACACAGAAAGAAATAATGAAGGCCAGAGCAGAAATTAATGAGATGAAAATGAAAAACACTAGACAACATATCAGAGAAGCAAAGAACTGGCTCCTTAAAAGGATAAACAAGAGACTGGAGAGATGACTCAGCAGTTAAGACATTTGTTTTTGCAGAGGACCTGGGTTGGTTCTCAGTACCCACATGGTGGCTCAAAACCATCCTTAACTCCAGGGGATCCAGCACCCTCTTATGGCCTCCAAAGGCACCAGGCATGCACATAGGCAAGCAAAACATTCATACAAATGAAGTAAACAAATTTGAAAAAGAAAGAAAGAAATGGATAAACAAGATCAATGAACCTTTTTAAATTAACCATATCAATTAAGACTAGATAAATGATACTGCCAAGCCTTTAGCTCCCAGGTACACCTCAAGGTCTCAGTAGCCATATCTGCCTGGTGGATGTGGTCCTTTTAGAACAAAAATACAGTCATGTACATTATTCCGAAAAGTTCTGTTGGACAGGTTTTCAAATGAAGGAAAACTGGAAGTTAACAATGTAATGAACAAGTGAGGGGCATGTTATACAGAAATGGAAAGGAACAGTTATGTGTGTGTGTGTGTGTGTGTGTGTGTGTGTGTGTGTGTATGAACACAGATGACACCTGTGAAGAAAGAAAAAAAAGAAAATCTTCATTCTATACCATTTGAACACATAGAATGCTGTTGTGTTTTAGGAATCCATATGTAGAAAAAGTGTTGTAGGAATGGTGAACACCAAATTCGGGTTAGCAATCAACTCTGGCAGTAAGAAGGGGGTGCAACTGACAAAAGTAAATGGGGGCCCAGGTGAGCCGTGCTGCTGCTTTCTCTCAGGCCTACGGTGGACAGAGGAGCTCTTACTTGGCTGGCATGGTGGCACACCTTTAACCTCAGCACTTGGGAGACAGAGGCATGCAGATGACTGAGTGGGAGGTCATCCTGGTATAGATTGCCAATTCCAGACCATCTGGAACATAAAGAGAAGTGAGGGAGGAGAGGAGAAGAGTAGGGGAGAGGAGAGGAGATTGCAATCAGTATTCTTTATATGTTAATACACAGATTATTTTAACTTCCATTTTATATATTAAATATAATCAAAATTTCAAGTGGAGGGAGGTTTGTGAGCTTATGATCACAGGGACAACTCTTGTTCTTCCCCATCTTCAGTGACACACCACTCAGTTGGTGTCTGCTGCCTGGTCAGCCCACATACTACAATTCTTGTATTGCTACAGTTTCAGCTCTCAGCAGATAGTGTGGATTCACCCCCACCTCAGGTGCCCAGAAATGACAACGTTTTAAACTGTGCATTCATTTTTAGAAACATGCCAAGGGCCTATTGTACATCAGGAATTCCTTCAGTATCAAGGGGACAACAATAAGCTGTAAGGGATTTTCCTGCCCTCGGGATTGCCTATGTGAGTGGAAGTATGCTCAGGGAGGTAGGTTTAAATAAGATGGAAAATAAGTACAACATTGAGAAGGTCAGCTAGACCAGAAGGCGGACTTGAGGTACTGGGAGACATTAGACACTATGAAATAGGGCCTTTGTTTGGTGACCTTCAAAGCAAGACCTGCAGTTAGTGAGGGCACCATGAGCAGATGCACCCAATGAAAACTCAGAGTGAGCCTTGAGGCAGCAGCATACAGGAAGGAAACCGGTTGAGTGCCTACAGAAGGCTAGGATAGCAGCCCAGACATGGAGGAGCCTGTCTGCTGTCTGGCCATTCGAAGGACTTTGGCTCTTGCTGGAGGTGGAGGATTTTCAGCTGCTTACGTGATTAAAGAGTCATTCTTCTGAGAACAGCTGGCAGTGGGGAGTAGAAACAGGGAGACAAGGCAGATGACCACTGTGCCAATTCCCACCACAGGCGAAGGCAGCCGAAACAGGGGAAGAGTAATGATAGTATCCCAGGTGGACTACCCACAAGCCACAAAACTAAGAGAATGCTTAGGAGGGACGGCATGAAGGCTTTCACTTCTCATTTCTCACTACCAAAAAGAGGGGGAGCCAGTTGAGTGGGAAGAAAGTTGGGGTCAGGTTAGGTTTGAGATATTTGCCAGACAACCTTCTGAAGTAGAGAGCGGGCGGGCATGTGAGCATGGTAAGCAGGACAGATACAGAGGCTAGAGAAAGGAATTTGGCATGTTGGTGGTTTCAAGGCAAGGACAAGATGGGGCCATCAAGGGAGAAGGTGCTGCTAGAAAAGAAGTGACAAGTTGCATGTCCGGAGATGACTTCTAATAAAGTCAGGAAGACAGAGAGGGGGCCATCCAAAGAGATGGAGGAGCCTCAGGCATCAGGTGGGAAACAGCCACACAGAGTTAGTGCCTCAGAAGGCATGTGAAGAAAGTAAGTGGTGCCTCCACACACTAAATGGTGGTCAGGACCCAGGTCAGAGGAAGACACTGGTGGACTACTGCCTTCTGCACAATGGAGGCCACAGGAGACCTTGTCAAGGACAGTTTGGGAAAAGGAGTGCATGGGAAGCCTTTGCTCGGGGCCTAGGAGGCAAAAGAATAAACAGAAGATACTTTTGAGTCTGCCTTGGAAAGAGAGAGGATTTCATGAACTCTGGATACCAGTACATACTGGAATCCAGAACCCAAACATAGCGTATCTTACCTCGTCTCAACACACTAGAACATGAAGCAGCTAGAAAACTCCACTAAATTATAAGAACTCTGTTCACTCTCCATGAGCAGAAAGAATTGCCCAGTGAAGCTGGACTATGATAGAAGATGGCCAGAGAAGGTGAGCCTCTTCCTCGAGTTTTCTATGTGACGTCAAATACCTGTGTCAATGAATCAAAGTCTCCCTGTTGTAAAATGGTGGCTGCAAAAAGTGATTAATAAGTGCTGTTGTGGAACTTGCTAGGAAAGTCGCTTATCTCCCACGGACTTTACCCTCAATTCACCTGCCTCTTACATGACGAAGCCCCTGTGGCACTTAGATACAGGCAAGCTACTGTTGAAGATACACAGCAAAGTTGCCTCTAAAGCCCAGGGGAGCTAATGGACAAGGCAGGCAGGAGGCTGGGCCGCTGATCGCCACTGCAGTCCTGTCCCCTCCTTCCAGAACCTGCAGGAAACTGAGGGAGCAGTGCACAAAGGGCTTATTGTCAGAAAGCTACCATTGGAAACCCTCCAACTACTGCTAAAGAAAACAAACACACACAAAAAAATTCTTTCTTAAAGAGTTCGGTAAACTCCTATGAAACCCTAGGATGATCAAAAATAATGGGAGGAATTAATTTTTGTAAAGGGTCACTCACCTCTTCAGGAAACATTTAAAATTCAAGGTCCATAGTTAATAAGTAGTAGTAAGTAAAGAGAGAAGTAATTTAACAGTGAAGAATTCTCTTAGAATAGGGGCAGATTATTACTACATCTAAAATAGCTAAGACCTGGGAAGACAATTTTTCATCAAGTTTACTGAATCCAGTCAGATTCATTTAATTCAATCGTGTTAAAATATATGACTTGCGTGTGCCTCTGCCTCCTGAGTGGTGAGTGCTGGGATTAAAGGACTATGCCACCCCACCCCCACTCGCGGGGCGGGGGGTTAGTTTTGTTTCGGTGTTTTTTTTTTTTATTTTACAATATAATTTAGTTCTACATATCAGCCACGGATTCCCTTGTTCTCCCCCTTCCTGCCACCCTCCCCTTCCCTCTAGCCCACCTCCCATTCTGACTTCCTACAGGGCAAAGCCTCCCCCCCCCCCCCGCCAGGATTGAGATCAACCTGGTAGACTCAGTCCAGGCAGGTCCAGTCCCCTCCTCCCAGGCTGAGCCAAGCATTCCTGCATAAGCCCCAGGTTTCAAACAGCCAACTCATGCAATGAGCACAGGACCTAGTCCCACTGCCTGGATGCCTCCCAAACAGATCAAGCCAATCAACTGTCTCACCTATTCAGAGGGCCTGATCAGTTGGGGGCCCCTCAGCCATTGGTTCATAGTTCATGTGTTTCCATTCGTTTGGCTATTTGCCCCTGTGCTTTATTCAACCTTGGTGGGTGTTTTATTTGTTTGTTTAGAGAAACCCTTTCTCAAGGGCGATAAAAACCATTTTGCCTGTTTTAAGACCTACCAGAGATTTTTCTGTCGTGTTATAGATAGAAAGTCCTTTTTTTTGTGCTTGGAGAGGTACTCTTCCTGAAGAGAACTTTGTTTCATTTGGAAGCCTGAAATGGAATCAGAAAAGCTTAGTTTTCTCTTAAAATATAACCCTGTCAATTGAGCTATAAAATGGGGGAAAAAACCGTTTTATTTTTGTTTGCTCATATATACCTTCTAGATTTATAGTTAATTTAAAAAAAACAGAATATAAAAAAACTTGTATTAACTGAAAAGTCAAACTCCAAATTCTCCAAATTCTGGATTAAAGACAATGCCCTATAAAACATGATGGCAAGCAGGCCACTGTGTAGCTCAGTGGTCGATTGCTGGCCTAGCCAATAGAGGCACAAGAACCCCAGCTAAATCCTTAGAAATGATGTTACAAGAAACCTACTGGGCTGAGCATGTTCGCATGTGTTGTGTGTATACCGAGACCACAGTGGTTGTAGTAGATTAGAACTGAAGTCTCTATAATCTCAACAAAATGCTTCTTCAGTTATTATTAACAAACAAACAGTGGTAATGGGGGAGATAGTAGCCAAAATGCAGACAGATATCATTTATCTTCTGTGAAAGCAACTAATAAGAGAGCCTAAGTTAGACTAGAGTTGTCTCTACAGAAGTTGCTGGTGCTAAGGTCATGAGCTGATGAGGAAGAGTGCATGAAGGACAGAAGGAAGCACTTCTGAAGACAGGAAGAAAAAGACAAAGGGGCATCTATCTTCTCATTACAAGGTGAAGGAGAAAGCATGGCACAGGAGTCAACAGCAGGGCTGGAATGTGGGACCAGAACAGAAGTTCCCAAAAGGCTTTGAAAAGACAGAGCCCTGTCCAAACAAGGTCATAACAACCAGGACTGGACTCTAACCTGAATACAAAGAAATACACAGAATGCTTCCAAACAAAGGATCATGTGACATGTGACGACATTCTAAGCCTCTGTTATGTTTTGAATGTGAAATGTCCCCCTTAGGCTCATGTGTTTGACAACTTGGCAGCGCTACTTGGGAAGGTTGGGTCTGTTTAGGAGGTGGGGTCTCACGGGAGGAAGTACATTACAGGGGATGGGATTTGAGGTTTTATAGACGATAAGTCTAACTTCCTGTTTTCTTGATGCTTCCTGAGTGTAGATACACTGTGATAAGGCAGCTTCCTGTTTTTGGCCACCATGCCTTTCCTGCCAGGATGGACGCTATCCTTCTGGAACTATAAGCCAAAATACTTTTTCTCCCTTAAGATGTTTTTGTTAGAGCATTTCCTTACAGAAACAAAGGAGAAGTTAATATACCCTTTAAATGTGGGGGTTTTTCCTGTTGGAAATGTAAACTACAAGTTCAATGAAAGTGTACACATTAAGCCAAGTGCATACAACTCAAGTCCCAACTATTTGAGAGACAAAGATAAAAGGATTCTAGAGGTTCAAAGTCAGCCTCACCTTATCTATGTACATAACAAGACCTTATCTCAAAAGAAAGCCACAGACATCATAGGGAATGTATTAAGAGAGCACACACAGCCATCCCATCCCACTACCCATCAGTTCTGAATGCCCATCAACAAGGACCTGGCAGGTGCACACATAATGCATCTGGGGAAAAAACTGAAGCAATGAAGTCCATAATCTCTTTAAAGAAAGACAGCCGTAGAACAATAGGATTTCCATGTCCTGGTGAAAAGTGAAGGCATTGTATGAAGACTGCTTTTAATATGAAAAGGAAGGTTTGTTTCTGCAGGAAGTGTCGCCGGAAGAATGTATAAGAAAGTGGTCCTCTTCTGGACGAGGACACAAATGGGACCTGCCATGGGAAGCTTACTTCACTCCCATTTGATCTTTTGCTGTATTGTTTGAATCCTATGCTATGTGTATACCAGTTTTAAAATATTAGAAGCACAGAATTAAAACCATACATCGCAGCTTGTTCTATGGACATATTTCTCTTTCCATGCCCACCTGCCTGCTCAAAAATGGCTCTACATTCTGTCTGCTCTATAAGCCTCCACCCTTAAATCCATAGTCATTCCTAGACTGCGTGGCCCTGGGCACACTCAATTTTTTCTCCATTATTTTTTGTCTGCTTTTCCTGCTCTATATTTGTTTTGAGACAGAGTCTCATGTAGCCCAGACTGCCCTTGAATTTTTTGTGTACTTAAGGATGGCCTTGCACTTTTGATCCTCTTGCCTGTAGCTCCCTGGTGCTGAGATTACAAGCATGCGCCACTGTGCCCAGTTTATATGATGCTTGGATCGATTCCATGGCCCTATGTTTGCTAGCACACTGTCAACTGACTGTACCCTCAGGCGCCCTCAACCACTTCTTCATTAATTGAAGCTAATGCTTGGGGAAATGTTGAGAGCCTCATGGGAAAGCCTCTGCTTGAACTCTGTGCTGCTGATAAACTTATTCCATTGTGGCCAATAACAAACCATATCTTTCTGGAGTTTGTTTATAACTACTCTAGTGTCCTAATCGCTTCCTCAGTCATCCCACGCTTTTCTTGTCCACAGACTACTGGGTCAAAACCCCTAAAGAACTAATGTGTAATTTTTACAATTAAAACATAAAAGAAACGACTAAGCTTTGGAAAGTAAAGATGAGAACAATGTCTAAGAACTCACGCTTGAAGGCAGGTGTGCCTTGGAGACTGTGAGTCCCAAGTACAAGAAGGACCTTTGTCTCATATGCCTTTGACTCCCAAATGCTCGCTTTACCCCATAGTCTCTGCTCAGAAAATAGAGTAGGAGGTAAAATATGTTTTTGGAGATGCATTTTTCTATGCTATTGCCATTTCATCACAGAAGTTAATCTGGAGCAGAATCGGCCTTGTCATCAAACTGCAGAAATCTGAACCTCAAGTGTTTCACAAAATAACAGTTTGCATCCAGTCTTAACCTGTAATGTTGGTGCTGTCATCTTCAACTTCATGTTTTTATTTGTTCTATCTCCTCTAAACCCAAAATATGAAACAAAAATTATGATGTTTTTATTTAACTGAGAAAGGAGAATGCAAGCTGTTAAACCAAGGACCTTTCTTAAAATGTCTTCCAACACTTTATGCGATCAGTCATAATATTTATATGTACTCAAGCACTTTGAAATCTCAAGCTGTTTGAACCAGCTGTCATGTTTGTGTCAAACTGCGGTCATTTGAATGTGAAACAAGGGTCAATGGCAGGGGTGGGGGCGGTATGTCTTCTTCCCTTCCTATTAATGAAATCATTTACAGCTATGGAACTCTGCTTCAATGCTCCAGCAATGAGTCCCTGCTGCAGATTCCTGTTATCTAGGTCACATGGAATTTCATGATTGTTCGCAAGCAAACTATGTAGAAGAAAAGTGTTAAATTAATATGAAAATAACTATCAACAACCAAATATACACACTGACCAGTCCTGTATATGTATTTTTGGTATTAACCAAGACACATTTATATCTGAGACTGATTTCTAGTATGTATGTAATGTCAATTGATTTCTGTCTTTTTGAATATGTCTAAAAGAAAATGCATGGTGACTTTTTATTGCCTATTTCAGGATTTGTAAAAAAAAATAAAATAAACTTTTAATGCAAAATTGGCTTTTAAATTTTAGTGGAAAATAAATTGCTTATGCCTGAAGTTTATTCTCTTTGTTTACTGTTTAATCCATGAACAGTAGGCCTTCCCCACTCTGGTCTGTACTGCTGACTTGCTGGAAATTGTTTTTAAACTTTTGGCTTCAACCCGAAGGAAAACTTGCCAGTGTGGTCAGGACACAGAATTGATCACAATCCTTCACAGGGTCTTGCTGTGTAGCCCAGGCTAGGGTACAGACTTGTAATCCTCCTGCCTCAGCTGTTTAGGTGCTGGGACTTTAGGCATGTACCAGCACACAGAGCCAGAATTATTTTAGTATAAGAGTTACTAAACAATGAATGCTTTGAATTCTGCATTCCAGATCTTGAGCAGGCATAGTCCAAGGCATCCCCCCGGTTTCCCAGGAGAGCAGTAGTTATCTGGATGCTGCATTTTTTCCTTTAGTTTTGGTTCTCCTCTGATTCATTCATCCATCCATCCATCCATCCATCCATCCATCCATCCATCCAAGGAATATAGTTACTGAGCACCTACTGTAAGCCGGACACTACTCCAGTACTGGAGTCAGTGCTTCCAGAAACAACACACTCTGGGAGCTTACACTGAAATGGGAGAGACAGGCAGCAAGGTCGAGACAGTGGTAAATTTTAAGACGAAAAGAGTGTGCTGATAGGCTAGAGAGTGAGCTGAAGAGGGGCTGCCTTAATTGTGGCGTACAGAGGGACTCTCTGGGGATGGTGCTGTTGACAGAAGAGCAGATGATGAGACTTGTCAGAGCAGAGCTTACAGGGAGATGGGGCTGCGAGAACTAAAGGCCTGGGCATGGCATGGTCAAGGAGCAGTTGAGTTGGGGCTGAGGGAGGAGGAGAGCCCAGAGACTGGAGCAAGGCCCCCATGCCACATCTGTGTTAATGGCAGTGGGATTCCAACACAAAATCAGTCCAGTTGCTGTGTGCAGACAAGACAGGGTGCTACACAGAACACACTCCCAAGAAGTAAAAGGGATTTCCAGACAGCCCAGCAAAAGAGAGTGACCTAGACACAACCCAGTATAACTCTGGTAAGGACTCAGCCCTGAAGTCAGTACTGAGAGAAGTCCTGAAATCTCAGACCAAGCAGCCTGATATTTTCCTTAAAAGTGACTTCCTAAGAGTTTTACATCTAGTATCCACTTATGAGTGAGTACATACCATGTTTGTCTGAGTCTGGGTTACCTCACTCAGGATGATATTTTCTAGTTCCATCCATTTGCCTGCAGCAAATTTCATGATATCATTGTTTTTACTGCTGAATAGTACTCCATTGTGTATATGTACCACATTTTCTTTATCCATTCTTTAGTTGAGGGGCATCTAGGTTGTTTCCAGGTTCTGGCTATTACAAATAATGCTGCTGTGAACATAGTTGGGCAAGTGTTTTTGAGATGTAAAGCAAAGAACAACCAGATTACAACCTACAGTTCCAGAGAAGCTAGGTAACAAGAAGGCCCTAAGAGGGATGCATTGATCACCCTGGGAAGGGGAAATAGATGAGATCTCCATGAGTAAACTAGGGGTGAGGGGGGGCAATAGAGGGTAAGGGATGGGGGAAGAGAACATAAGGGAACAGGATGGTCAAGCTGAAACAGGGACAGATTGGGAGAGCAATGAAAGAGATACAGTGATAGAGGGAGACATCATGGGGATAGGGAGAAACCTGGTGCTAGGAAAGTTCCCAGGAATCCACAAGGATGACCCCAGCTTAGACTACTACCAAGAATGGAGAGGGTGCCTGAACTGGCTTACCCAGTAATCAGATTGGTGAATACCCTAACTGTCATAATTGAGCCTTTATCCAGTAATTGATGGAAGCAGACGCAGAGATCCACAGCCAAGCACCAGGCCAAGCTCCAGGAGTCCAGTCAGAGAGGAAAGAGTTATTCTGTGAACAAGGGGCATCAAGATCATGATGGGGAAACCTACAGAGACAACCAAACCAAGCTAGTGGGAACTCATGAACTTTAGACCAACAGCTATGCATAGAGCCTCCATGGGACTGGACTAGGCCCTCTGCATACAGGAGACAGTTGTGCAGCTTGGTCTGCTCAAGGGGCCCCCTGGCAGTAGGATCAGGATCCATTCCTGGTGCATGAGTAGGCTTTCTGGAGCCTGCTACCTCTGGTGGAACACCTTGCACAGCCTTGATGCAGGGAGTAGGGGCTTGGATCTGCCTCAACTGAATGTATCAGGCTCTGCTGACTCCCCATGGGAGGCCTTACCTTGTTGGAGGAGGGAATGAGGGGTGGGTTGGGGGAGGAAGGCTGTGGGGAGGAGCGAAGAGAGGGGGATCTGGGCTTGCTATGTAAAATGAATAAAAAGTTTCTTAATAATAATAAAAAAAGAGGTAACGAGCATCACCTTGCTTCCCTCTAATAATCCTGCTTTTACAAAGCACATTCCTGACACCACGTGATCACAGAGGATTAGAATCAGGGTAAGTATGTGGCCTCTTAAGTGATTTGGATTCCTTCTGCCATGACTACAGTACAAATTACCAGTATGTCAAAATAGCAGATCAAGGCTGAGGATACAGCTATGTGGTAGAGCACTTGCCTACCATGTGCGAGGGTGCAGTTCTGTTCCTCATTACACACACACACACACACACACACACACACACACACACACACACACCCACCAAAAGAAAAACAAATCAGATCATTTGGGGGCTTACAAAAAATTCAAAATGAATAAAATTTCTCTAAGTTTTGTTTGCCTATAAATGCATTTCTAAAGTAGCAATAGACAAGCCATACTCCGTGTTTCTCTTCCTCTTGAGCCTTAGAGGCTGTCTTTTACTTGAAATCTGATTAACTTGTCAGCATACCAAGGCCTAAATAGCTCAGAGTTACTTTTATAATGAGTTTTTTGTTCCTAAAGAGATCCACAGCCAAGTCCTACATCATAGCTTTAGTCACTAGGAAAATGCTTGCTATGAAGAAATTGAGTTCAGTTAATACTTACAATTAGTATTTAAAAAATTTAAGTCTTATTTTTAGAAGACATTATGAACTTCATCTAAAAATATTGAAATGTTGGGCTGGGGATTTCGTGCCTGCATACTATGCATGAGCTGTGGGTTTGGTTTCCAGAATCCCATCAGCCAGGAATGGTGGTACACACCTGTAATCCTGGCACTTGGAAGGCTTGAGGATTGGAAGTTCAAGGTCATCCTCAGCTATCCAGAAAGATCAAGGCTAACTGAGATACATGAGACACTGCCTCAAACCAAAACAAAATTTAAAAACCCAAACCAAAATCCTAGAGATGCTGAAACATCAGCAAGGATTAGGATAAATGACTTACTAGCTAATTATTGGCACCTACAGTGCTAAGCATTGAGATAGCCATGGTCAGAAGAAGACAAAACCCACAAAAAGTTTTTGCCAGCACTGAACTTACATTGGAATGGGGTGGGCGTGACAAGTAATTAAGTAGTAAAATGTCAGGTGATAGGTGCACAGGGGAGCGAAAGCATGGGAGGACTGTAGAGAAAGAACTGCTGTTTTATACATGAGAAGAAGTCAGTCAGAAAGAGGAAAGAGATTGCTGGCTGAAGGACAACCAGTACTGAGGGCAGATGCATGCTTGATGTGTGTGAAGAAACAAGAAGTAGCTGTGTGGAATGGGGGAATGTCTGCAGAACTAAAGGTGGGGGAGTGGGGGAGTGGCTTGTGAATACTCTTGTCTTTGCTACCAGGAGTTTCAAAGAGAGGACATGAGATCTGGCTGATGCCACAAGATCACCCTGGCTGTTGTGATAATAGTGTGTGGTGATGGTGGTGGTGGTGGTGGTGGTGGTGGTGGTGGGTGGTGGTGGTGGTGGTGGTGGTGGTGGTGGTTGTGGTGGTGGTGGTGGTGGTGGTGTGGTGTGTGTGTGTGTGTGTGTGTGTGTGTGTGTGTGTGTGTGTGGTGTGGTGGTGGTGGTGGTGGTGCTGGTGGTGGTGGTGGTGTGGTGGTGGTGGTGGTGGGTGGGGGGGGGGGGGGGGGGGGGGGGGGGGGGGGGGGGGGGGGGGGGGGGGGGGGGGGCGGTGGCAGCGGCGGCGGTGGCGGTGGTGGTGGCAGTGGTGGTGGCAGTGGTGGTGGTGGTGGTGGTGTGTGTGTGTGTTTGTAGGTGCACACACATAGGCAGTGGTAGGAACAGTGAGTGCTGTCAGAGACTCATGCAAGGCTGATTGTGGGTGAGTGGTGTGGAACTGGTGAAAGGTGGTTAGATTTGCATGCTGAAGATAGTCAAGAAAATCACCAGATTATGAAAGAGGCAGGAAGGAAATTTTCTTCCATTACCTCAGTGAAATATGATGCAAAGCCATCAGCTGAGATGAGTGGAGTCAGGTGGATGAAAGAAAGATAAGAAATGGTGACCTAGCCCTGCAGGGGAGTGGATGGGCTTGTGAGCCAGAACCAGAGTGGTGAGTCCCCAGGTCAGTGGCCTCACTTCCAGTCAGGCTCTATTAGAAAGTCAGTCATGAACATTTCCAGTTAGGTTTAGTGGCCAGGGGTAAGCAACAACAAATAGTCCAGAGAGTCCATAGACAGCGTTGATGTAAGTAGAGTTAGCAGGACTGTATTCATCACCAGAGGCCTGAGCCCAGGATGATGGCACACATGTCTCATGTCTCATTTTTCCAAGTCAAAATGATCCCAACTCTGAAAGCATCACTGTTTCATTGAAGCAGGGCAGGCTAGATCCCATCTTGGGGAAATGCTTGTAACTTAGACTACTGATGCTGATGCTGCCTAAGGCAGGGGAGAGTAAAGAAATCCTGAAACTGGGATGTCATGTGGGAGACTGCGCACTAGGCCAGTACAGTGCACCACACAGCAAGGCCTTCCCGCAAGAACAAACAGCATCTCACTATTTTGTGAACGTACATCTTGCATAATGGTAAAATGCATACAAAATTAAATCACCACTACCCTGCTTTATTTATTGAAAGACTAAAGTATGGTGAAAATGTAATGGTACAAAATAAATCTTCAAGAAGCCTCTTCCTGTGTGAATATCCTCAAGTCTTGCTCTCTGGCTTGGCAAATGGCCTCAATGTACATACTCTGTCCCCTTATCTGTTCTTTTATTTACATGTTTTAGAAGTCCAGTTCCTTGATAAGGGCTTATGTTTGTACTTAGAAAAACCCACTGACCTACAGAATCCAAAACCAAGAACAGCAACAGGAACATCACTTTGCATCCCTGAACACTGGGATGTGCCTTAGGGAACAGCATTCTGGCAGTCTACAGGCATGTGCCCTGTGAATCCCTAATTCCTAACTGATCCTTGGGATGCCTCAGGATTCACCATTTCATCCTCAATTTCTCAAAACCTCCATAGAGGGTCTTTCCTGCTTTTAATCACAGTCAATTATTCTATTCCTCAGTTGATACAAAAAAAGAAGCCTCTCTTCAGCTTTGGAGAAAACAGAAACATCACACCTACTGCCAGCTATTCTTTCTGTGCAATACTGTGCAGATGCTGCTGTTCAGCTGGCCCAATGACCATTTCCAGCTCTTCTCTCCCTTCCTTTCCCCACCATGAGCATGGCAGTGCTTTCTCTGCCTCCCTTGCAGCTACAGGTGACCATACAAGAAGTCAAAAAATACAGTGCTGTCAACCACAGTGCCCACGGAGGTAACTTTCAAAGGACTAGAGCATGCAGCTGCACCCCTTGCATTCCCTGTCCTATGAGAAGGAGTCACTGCTCAGGCTTTCTGCTGTCGGTACTAGTGTGTACTAGTATACTAGTACCCTTCTGACCAGCACGCTCTGGAAGCCACTTCCCCACTCATTTACAATTGAAGCAGGGCCGTTCCCGCTTCCAGACTGTGTACCCCATAATCTTCCAGCCTCTTGGGCCTCCTCCTATTCTCCCATCAGTACCTTCAAGCTTTTGCTCTCTTCTGGTAACGTCACATCCTTACTGCTTAAATTCAGTCACCCATATTAAGTAAAAACTGAAACTGTGTCGAACTGCCCATCATCCTCCAGTTACTCGCTATTTGCCTCTTTGTTTCACAGACATTCTTGCTGAGACAACTGTCACCATTATTTCCTACTCATCGATCAACCAAACGGTGTCTGCATTCCACCCTGGCCAGTTAACTGGAAGGTTATGCCAAGGGCATCAGCAACATTCTTGCTATAAAACCTGAAGGGGACTTCTCAGTGCTCATCCTATCTGGCCTTTGCATAGCATTTGACATCATGATTATTCAGTCCATTTTGAAGTTATTTCTTGAGTTTTGTTTTTGCTTTTGTTTTTGTGTTTGCATTCTGTCCCAAGTTTTCTTCTCCTTCCTGGTGGATCACTGTAAGCCTTCTCTGAAAGATGTTCCCTTCTTATAAACCCTTTACATGTTGGTATGAAATCAGTAGCTATATGTTGAGATCTCCTCAAGCTTTGTCTCACATGCCATGCAGACATGCTGAAGTGTCCCACAGCCGCCCAACCCTGTTTTTCCTCCCATATTTCTCCATCGATGCATTACACCACATCCATGTCCACAGTGGTCCTTGATGCTCCTCAAGTCAAATTAACAAAAAGGTCCTCTAAGTTCTACTTCCCCTCCCTCTTCACGCTCCCCATTTCTCTTGATCTCACTAATTCCATCCTAGGCCAGGCTTCTCTAGTCTATGCCCTAACACCTCTCCCTGGGTCAACCTCACCTCTCTGCAGCAGCTGTAGGAGACCAAACTCCCAGTCATCTCTGAATATTCACAGACACTGTGCCCTCTAGAATTGCTTCCACAGGAGCATCCCTGCTAGCAATCTTCCCATTCTCACTCGAAATAGCACTCCCTGAGATTCCTCAGGACAGACTGGGTGTTCCTCGTGTATGTAGCTGTGACATCCTGGGCCCCCACTACCACAGCTCTTGTTTCATTTTATGCCACAAGGGCATATTTCAACCCCAATAATCACTTTCTCAAACTATATTTCTCAAGAGTGTCTAATAAATGGGATTTTAATTTTTATTTGTACCAAGCTAAATATTCCCCATGTGGCATGGCATTAATCAAAGGCTGTGGATCAAAGCCCTAAACTGTGGGCGGCTTTCATTTACCTTTAAATACCTTGGGAAAAGAATGCTATTAAGTAATCAAAATAATTTCTCCTCCAAACTGAAAATAGTTACATTTCCTTTATTACAATGGACAAATTCTATTTTTAAAAGCAAGTCCTGATCTTCTATTAATGGTGTATCATACCTGTTGGCCATTGGCAGAAAGGATGATTTAAGAGAATATGTATGAAACCCTAATTACTTCCATAGGGATAGATGTTCATCAAATGAAAAAGAGTATGAAATGCATTTGAGAGTCTTGACTTGACACACAGTAGAAAATCCTGATCTCTAGTAATTATCAGAGAAGCAGAGGCCAGCAAATAATAAAACAGTTTTAAAATAAGCTCTTACATAATGGTATTACAAGGAAATTTAGAAGAGCAATTGGCATTATTGAGGCAACCAGATTAGAGCCAAGATTTATTGCAATCACTTTTCTCCAGTCACTGTGCATGTGCTTCAGATTACAAAACCACCAAGCACATCTGCATGCTGACACATCCTAACAGAAACCTCACACATCCTCAACAGCGTAGGAAATGTGACTTACTGTTCAAAGAACTATCTGTACCTCAGAGAGAGAGCATAAGGTAAGCTACCTAGTCCTTGATTCTGAGGAGAAAATAGTAGATTGGTTTTTGTCTCAGGCCACTTATGTTCCTACAGCATGGGACTGCACAACTATGTTATCATTTTTATGGCCAGCACCAACGTATACCTTACTATAATAATCTAACTTTCTAAAGAAAAATGTTGTCTAAATATCAATACCACATTAAAGAATAATTGTTTGTCTATCCATAAACATATACACTTATGTATGGACGTGGGGAGTGCGGAAACAGAAAGTTCAAGAGGAAAGACATTTGTATTCTATCAGTGCTCTGACAGCATGTGAGGACCGTGCCTGGCAGACACTGTTGAGCCAGACCATTCCTTTTTGTTCCGTGTGCCTCCACTTTACGATTCAGATCCCTCCCTAAACATGGTCTGCAGCCTGCTTACTGAGTGGAGCTCCGTTCTCTGCACTTGCTTGTCTCTCGAGAATTCAGTTTGAAGCTCTGTAACAGCAGTCATGATGGTGTTTGGATCTCCCGTCACTGCACACAGGAGTGACAGAGACTCTCGGCACGCTAGCCTTTAGATCTGCTTGGTCACAGATCGGAAAGGCTGAATGCCCCAGGACTCGCCTCCCCAGTCCTGTATGGTGCCTTCTCTCTGGTACAGACTCTGCTGTCTGACATAGAAGCAGTCAAGCCCGGCTGGTAAGTACCTTCCTGGACCTTAAAATTTGATTCTGGGAATCAGAGTTCTCTTTCCTCCATGATTGAAGAGATACTTGAATACCAGTTGACACTCTGTTTTTATTATTTTTAATTTTATTTTTACTGTATGGGTGTTTTGCCTGCATGTATGTCTGTACCACATGCATGCAGTGCTTATGGAGGCCAGAAGAGGGCATCAGATTCCCCCCCTCCCTAGAACTGGAGTTACAGCTCATATGAGCCACCCTATGGATGCTAGGACTTGAACCCAGTGTCTTAGTTAGAGTTTCTGTTGTTGTGATAAAACACCATGACCAAAATGCTTGGGAAGGAAAGGGTTTATTTCACCCTACAGCCTATAAATCCATCACCAAGGGAAGGCAGGGCAGGAACTCAGGGCAGAAACCTGGAGACAGGAACTGAAGCAGATGAAAGAAAGCTGTTTACTGACTTGCCTAAAACTTGCTCAGCCTGATTTTTTTTTTTTTTTTTCAAGACAAGATTTCTCCATGTAATCGTCCTGGCTGTCCTGAAACTCAAAGAGACCTACCTGCCTCTGTTGGGATGGAAGACATGGGCCACCACACCCGGCTAAGCCTGATTTCTTATGTACCCCAGGGCTCCTTGCCCAGAAGTACCACCACCCACAATGAGCTCGGCCCTACAACCTCTGTCTCTAATTAAGAAAGTGCACCACAGACTTGCCCACCGACCAGTCTGGTAGGGGCATGTTCTCAGTTGAGCATCCCTCTTCCAAAATGAGTCCATCTTGTGTCAAATTATCATCAAACTAGCCTGTACGCCTGGGTCTCCCGGAAGAGTACAAGGTGTCTTAACTGCTGAGCAATCTCTCCTACCTCATCCTTGACACTCTTACTTTCCAGCTCCAAGGACAGGCTAGGTTCTACAGCAGAGCAGGGAGATGAGGAGAGGTGGCCTGAGGCAGACAGCCCTACAGCCAGCTCCACCCCTGCCCTTCCCACTGTTAGGTGTAGTAGGGAGATAATGAGAAGCCAGCTGAGCCAGACACCCCTAAAGCCACCTTCCCTCCTGTTAACCCCACAGTTAGGGTAGGGAGGCAAGAGAGGCCGCCTGAGCCAGACAGCTCTAAAGCCAGCTTCACCCCTGCCCTTCCCACTGTTAGGTGTAGTAGGGAGATAATGAAGAGCCAGCTGAGTCAGACACCCCTGATGTCAGCCCCTGGTCCCCTAAAGCCAGCTTCACCCCTGTTCTTCCTGCTGTTAGGATATGAACTAACTCCTTTGACTTACTTTCACAAGTTCACATAAGGATTCTGTTACTTGAAGCCAGAATTCCAACCAGTACAGACGCAGAATTGTAGTAGTGTAAGGACGCTTGGAATTCGTAGGGTCCCAAATCCTTAGGCGCATTAGGAAAGTGGATTAGTTAAAGACGTTAAGTATCTTTTGCCCCAAGTCCCACAATGAGTTTGCAATGAAGAATACTGCTGCTGACTTTAGACTCACTCACTCTATACTCGTTCTGAATCCTTTGGTTCTTGCCTTACTGTACTATAGGGGCTGGAGACTAAATCCTTTCCCAGTCTCCCTGTGCTATAGGGCAGGCATGTGACCTAAGTTCAGACAGCAGGCAGACTCATCTTCCTAGGACACAGATGAGAAACATGCAAGCGGAGGCCATTTACATCTTTTAGGAAGCATGATGGGGCAATCACATGGTCCTTTGAAAAAGGAGAGAGAGCCGGGTGGTGGTGGCACACACCTTTAATCCCAGCACTTGGGAGGCAGAGCCAGGTGGATCTCTGTGAGTTCGAGGCCAGCCTGGGCTACCAAGTGAGTTCCAGGAAAGGTGCAAAGCTGCACAGAGAAACCCTGTCTCAAAAAACCAAAAAAATAAGAGAAGAAGAAGAAGAAAAGGAAAGAGAAAGAGAGAGAGCTGTATTCTCAGGCAGTGTAGTTTCCTTCCTATAAAGAGCAGTGGTGACTCCTCACAACTACAGTTTTGTGTTCCTGTGTTGACTTGCATACGAAACAAGTTGCATGATTCCCCAGGGGTTCTGTGTGCCATCTAAGAAGCATCATTGAGTAAAACTATCTCTTTGTGCTTAAATCAATTGGAGAGTTGTTTGGGACCAGGGTTCAGTATACAGAATTTGGTGGCTGGAAGTACTTTGAGCATCTAGGAAACGGACTTGAAAGCCAGGAAGCTAGGAACTCAGGTTAGGCATCAGTGCCAGAGCTGACTGTCCCAGACTGAACTGTGGAAGTAGGCTGTGTGCGGTACATGGAAAAGTTGGTCCATAGTGAAAAGACTGAATAGGATTTAGGTAAGTCTGAGAACTCTGGGTTCTCTAATCTGAAATCCAGTGTCACTTACGAACCGCTTTAAGCCACATCAGAAACTTAAGAGGTGACTCAAAGATTGCTGGCTTTATTTTGCCCAGAGCTGCAGATGAATGGACTCTAAAAGAATCCATCTGTGGGCTTCATACATTCGAAATGGTGATCAAGTCGTCAGTCAAAAGCAAAACAAGGGGGGAGTATGATGTACAATGTCAGAATGAGTCTGGAGCGGGTGATAGAGCAGAGAACACCTCACCAATAGCACGGGGGTCTCTGCTGTGTTGTGGAACCTCTGCTACCTCCTGAACAAATGTAATAATTAGATTTTTTTTTCCTTTGTTCAGGGGTTTTTCTGAAGGCTCTCTTCCCCCCTTTCCTCCATCCACTCTGCTGCCAGGGTGGCTCTCTTGATCTTGTTTTCAGATATCTCTCTCAATGAAGTTCTTTTCCAGGTTTGGAAGAGAAATACCTCTTTCCCTTTAAGGTCCAATTCATGTTATCTCTAATGCTCTCCCACCTCAAGGCCTGGTCGTGGCTCCCATGGTCATGAGGCCTCTCTTCAGGTAATACTTGTTCCTGGAGGGTAATTTCTGTCAGCTTCTCTCCCAACCCAAGCCACCAGCAGCCTCATCTCTCTTTTTCTGACCATCTAGAAGTGTGGGCACCAAATACCAAGCAGTAGATCCAGCCTTTACTAGCTGTGGAGCAGAGCCAGGTTGTGAGAGCCCTGTTGTAAATATGAGCTCTGTGCTTTAAAAAAAATTCCTGCTACCAGAAATATAAAGTCATGGACTGAGGGTGACGTTGATGGTAGAGTGCTTGCCTAATACATATAGAAGGTCCTGGCTAGGCTCAAACCCGGGCACCATGGAAACCATACCAAATAAAACCCTAAGAACAAGACAGACATAGTGGCACATCTGTCCTCTACACCCACATAAGTGATACTCCATAAAGACTGGTAGCTGTCCCTCTAGCCTGCCTCCAGGGTGATGGTGTTGTGTAAGCTGGGATGTCTGGGGGTAGGGATAATTCCCTGTGGGAACAAAGTCTACACAGACATGGCTATCTAGCCTGGGCACACACATACCAGGCTGTAGCACAGGTTTCATGGCGGAGTTTGCTGAAATGATAAAGCAGATAGAGATTTAAAGCCCTGTACATAAATTAAATGAATATCCTTCAAAATGGGCAAAGTCTTCACACACACACACACACACACACACACACACACACACACAATGTTTCTATACACATCTTGCTTACATCAGCACAGAACTCTAAGTGCCATTTGCTCCATGGTGACTCCGCTTCTCTTCTTGTAGTCATGTTGGTTTAACCTTCAAACCTGAGTAAGAAAGCCAACTTACATGCTCCCCTTTATTTTTAATCAGAAAAGGAGGAATGATGTTGGGGAGGGGAAACAGAAATATCCCCTGTGATACAAATATCTCTGTAAATTCTGGAAAGTTTTTCTTCTCTTCTTGGAACCAAAGAGCCTGTCCTTTCCCATGTCTCAACTTTCTCTTTGCAAGCCTTGATTTCTCGTCTGCAAACATGGCAATTCAACTATTATGACCCACTGGAAGAAAAATGTGCTTTTATTCAGGCAAGGTGGTAGTGGTGCATTCCTTTAATCCCAGCACTTGTAAGGCAGAGACTAACAGATCCCTGTGAGTTCAAGACCAGCCTGATCTATATACGATGGTCCAAGCCAGCCAATGTGACATAGTGAGACCTTGTCTCAAAAAACAAACAAACAAACAAAACAACAACAACAACAACCCTTTTTGTGTTGTCAGAGTAGCTAAAACGAAGCATTTGAGAGACCAGCCCCTTGGCAACCCGATCATGAGCCAACTGATTTTAAATTATATTACATAATTAAGATACTTTAACTTCTAAATATGTATAATATGCATATAAATGTCTGTAGTCAATGGAAAGATTGTAATGAGTAAATTCTAATCTGAAACAATTATAAATATGTAATTTAAACATGCTGTTTAAAATTTTTAATTAATTTAAATTTATTTTTTTAATTTCATATATATACTATATTTGCATCATTTCCTTCTCACTCCAACCCTTCCCATAACCCCTCATTCCCTTTTTTCTTTAATTATTATACACACACACACACATATAAACAAACATAGAACAACAACCATGAGTACATTAGCATTCTCATATGTGTATTTTTAGGCCCTTGGGATTGTTGTTCTGGGAGGCAAGCAAGGGCAACAGCAGTAGCCTAGATGTGTTTTCTGAATTACTGGACTCCCCTGACCAACAACGTGAAATGAGGTCTGGTAGTTGGAATGTTGTTAGATAGTGTATGGTTCTTGGCAGGGAGCATGACAGCTGAGTGGCCTAACTTCATTTAACATCTATCTATCCATCCAACCATCTTCTTTCAAATATGTGGTCATTTGGAAGGTCACTGGAAAAGAGTAGAAATTTAAGGTCTAGTTCTGCCCCTTATAACTTCTGGGCAGGAAGAGCTAAACTAAGCTTTCAGGCTATTGAGACAATGGATCCCCAAAAAGTAGAATTTCCCATGGGATCTCATGCAAGAAAAAGGAAAAGACTGCAGTCTGATGCCATCCAGGGGAGGAATTTGTCTCCCAGGGAGAGATTTCACACAGTCCTGACATCTTGTCAGACCACTGTCGAGAGAGACCACCTTACAGGAAGGACTGGAGCAACCAGTGCTAGGTCAGTAATGGGCAGAACCACATCCTCACCAGGCCTACTTGGTGATGTGGGCTTCTTGCTCTCTATTTAAACCTAAACTCCATCTCAAGATCCTGAAGGCTGACTCAGGAAATAGCTAGGTGGATCACCTCTTTATCCTGTTGCCAATCTGACAACATTGAATGACTCCCCTGTCTCTGATTTTTTGTCCTTACTTGTCTGTTTGGTTGCCTACCAAGGACAGGTGACTGAGCCTAGGCTGTTCGGGCTCCCAGAGCCCAGACCTTGACCCTAACAACTATGTGGAGAGTCTTATTCTAAATACACGCTTGTCCATAATTAAGTTGGGTTATTTCTTCATCACTTAATTTTCCTTTCCAACAAAGCTTAGATGATATCTGCTTCCTAACCCCTTCTTGATCCATGACGGAAAATGTGGCACCAGATGTAAAATGCATCTTCAACTACAAATATGAGACATAATTATCTTAATTAGACTGACAATTAAAGTCAATTTCTATCTTTTCCATCATGTTTACTGTCAGGCTCTAGAAATCCAACGTCATGAATGCATTTGGTAATGTAATTATGTGTCTAAACTGAAGTTCATGGTCACACCATGAAAAACAGGTATAGCAGGTAGTTCTTCCAAATATCTTAATAAAGAATATCTTATAAACAATAGTCTATAAACTTCTTTCATTTTAATTTTCACATATCCTAATTCTAATTCAGCAAATTAAAACATTGCAATTATACCACATGGGAGCCAAGGGTAACTGATGTTGTCTGAATGTAATGAAATATCTTCATCTTATACCCAGTTTCTGACTCTGGATTTGACAATCACTTACCATTTCCATATAATTCTAAATAGCCTCTGTTACATTCTGACATTACTACACTCTAGCCCATAAAGTACAATGCAAGATGCCCCTGCTGCTTATAGAGCATTAGAAAAGAAAAGGACTAACAGTCTTTGAGAATAATGAAGCCACAAATTCCTTCACCTGAAATTATTGACAACTAAAATATTTAGCAAATATCTTGTCGAGTTGACTTTTTATAGAAAAGACAAATGGCCACACTGAAACACGCTGCAATAAGGACTAGGACATAGATAACTAGAGCTATTTTACTGTAGGGCTCTCAATGAATACCATTTTCTTTTTACATTATCACCTTCCAGCACTTGAGCAACAATCACTTCAAGTTCTTTGAGCCTTCATAACTCAGCCAGAAAGGTTGGTCTCCAAAGTGACTCTGTGCTAAGTCTTAACTCTCGTACTCAGTGGCTAGAAGTACAAACACAACAACTAGTCCCAAGCCTGCTCCGTGACCTAAGTTCCCTGACCTCTCTGTACTTCCCTTTCATGATCTCTTACATGGAAATCTGTGAGCCAGTTTTGATGCTCCCTACTAAAAACGTTCGCCCTGCTCAGTGAAAGACTAAACACAGGAAAGCATTCACAGCAGTGTCTGCGCAGCTCAGCCGCACTGCTGACCATTGCTATTGCCGCCGCCACCACTGTGAGTCTCCACACTTCTTCCCCCATGTTTAAAGCTCACCATATGAAAAAAATCTCCAAAGACCCAAATGCCTATGTATAAAATGTATAAGAAGCAAAATGACATGATGTAGTGTTGAATAAAATGACTGGCAGTTACAAGTTCTAAACAAATCACTTGAAAGAATTAAGGATGTTAATGGAAAGTTAATAAATGGTACGTACGATACATGCCTGTAACAAACGACTATAAATAAATGTGTATGTGAAGGAAAACAACTACTTAGGCAAGGCTAAATTGCCTAGAATTTAATAAGATACTGGTCACAATGTTTGGATTAATTAAAAAAATTCTTTTAAAATCTCATAGTGCTTCATACTAAGTATTGAAATTTATTAATGAAACTGATTTATGGAGTTGTTGCGGGGTACCTTGTGCTTACAGGGTATGAGCTCTGATGTGGAGTTACACCCCCTACACACTTGAGAATTTTTCTATTTGAAAGTTTTTAAATTTATTCTAAACACATAGATGAGGTTATCTTTTAAATTAAATAAATAGATCCTGGTTAATAGAGGTAAAATAGAAGCTTTAAAATGAATTGAAGAGATTACAATAGAAACATAATCTCACTATAGCAAACCAGAAGACAAACCCAAGAGTAATTTTAACCATAGGAGTAGCCTTATTTCTTCAACTAAAACAGGTAGAAAATAGTTGACTCACAGCCTGAAGGAAGCCAGGGCTCTGGAGTTGTGGTGTACCACAGCACTGAAGGACACCTCTTGTCTCCAACAATCTGTGGCAGGTGTCAAAGGAGGTAGAAAGAGTCCAGTTTCCCACACAGGGGAAAACCGCTGGAGCAGATGGAATTGTGAACCACCCTGACTTGATTATTGCACGTTTTACATATGTGCCAAATCACACTATGCGCTATACATGTGCATCGGGAACACAATGCAGAGTGTAGCTTCGTGCCTTAGGACTGTTCTTTTGGGTGGTGATGAAAATCAGATGCAAAGACTTCCAAGAGCACCACCTGATCCGAAATGGAAAGAATCCAAAGGAAAACAAGAGACCAACGTCTCAAAAATAATCAGAGATGAAAAGTTTGCTCAAATAAATTTACTCTTTAAAAACTATTTCTGAATCAATACTTAGTTTTTTTTTAACAATTAAAGTTTGTCATTTGGAGCTGGAGAGATGGCTGAGCAGTTAAGAGCACTGGCTGCTCATCCAGAGGACCATTCCCATCATAGCAGGGCAGTTCACAACCAGCTGTAACCCAGTTCCAGAGGATCTGATACCCTCTTCTGGCCTCGAAGGACACCAGGCACATGTGGAGCAACAGCCATACATGCAGGCAAAACACTCATATAAAGAAAATAAAAATTATTTTAAAAATTCACCCACTGAATGATTCCATCTACACTTGTTCTCTTTCTGCTTCCTCTCCCTTCTCCTCCCCCGCATCCATTTCATTTTTGGAGATAAGATCTCACTATAGAGCCCGGCCTAGACCTTGGACTAGTGCGTCCCACCTCAGCTTGCCAAGCTCTGGGATTGCAGGCATGTGCCATCATGCCTGGATTTGATTTTGTTTCTCAGTTTAGAGAAATACTTCGTGGCTTTAGTTCCATCACTGTTTAAGCTGCGGGTGAAGCTTTTTCTTTGAGTCAGACAAAATGGAAATGCTCTATTGGAAACAATCTACCTGTCCAAAAAGGTAGAGGAGTTAGCTACACTGTGACGTGCAGATTGTGGCTGGAAGTGCGTTTTAATGTTAACAGACATGTAATGGTTAGGAAATGCTCCAGATGTTTAAAAAAAGTTTAAAGATGCAAAAGTAATATGGCATCTAATCCCAACATGAAGTTTTGTTGTACATGGCTGTCCCTTGTCTATTCCTGAGGCTTGTTACTATGTGAACATTATTAATGAAAACTTAATTTTTCAAATTTGTGTTAAATTTGTGTTAATTTTGTTTTCTAAGCTAAGGTCTTACTACAAACAGCAACTATTAGCCTCCAGAACACCCTTGTTAAAGTAATAACCCAAGGAAAATTTGCATTACAGTGTTCAGTATATATATGCCAAAATTTTATGTCTTCTATATTTCTATATCATGGTTTTAGCAGTTCATTATTTTTAATACCATACAAATACATGTTCAATGTGTTATTTTACAATATGTTCTAAAAACTCTCTGTGTGATGCTTTATATTTGTGGTGCCAAGATAACACATTGGTTGCCTATGATAAAAAAGAATGATGTGCTCATATTTAATAAATTTCCATCATGTAGGTAAAACTGTAAGTTTTAGAATTTATTTATGCCAATTAATCTAAACCAGTGTCAAGAACTCAAAAATGGTCTGTCATAGGCTTATTGCCCAAGATAGTTTCTGTTTACTTTTTATGTGAAGTGAATATGCTTGCCTGTTTACTATGCAAAGGGAAATATCTGCACTCCCTTTCCCTTATAAAGACCTTATAAAAAGAAGGGAGGGCTGAAGAGATGGCTCAGTGGTTAAGAGCACTGGCTGCTCTTCCAGAGGATGTGGGCCCTATTCCCAGCACCCACGTGGTGCTCATAACTGTAACTCCAGTCTGAAGGGACACAAATCAATGAAATACAAGGAAGAAGGAAGAAACTCTGTGACTGAAGCTGTTCAATTCTCAACTTCTGACTCTTGAAACATATCACTTATTTTAACACAAAAACTGTTCATTATTCTAAATAATAAAAAAAAACTATTGCTGTTTATTTTTTAGTGCACTGGGATGTCTGGCTCAATGGTAGAGCTTAGCATTTAAGTAGTCCTATATTACACACACACACACACACACACACACACACACACACACACACACAGGTAAACTTAAACACTAAAGAAGAGAAACATACAGAATCCCTTAAAATGTTGAACACAAATGACTTGACCTTGCTATCCGTGTCAATGACCTCACTGAAAGGCCCTTTAAGCCTGTGAGCACATCCTTGTGTAATAGAGAGATCTCTATCTGCCGTACCAATGATATTGTCATTACTACACCAGACGTCAGAAAAACTGGATTAATTACAGCTTAATGCAGCTCATATTCTGATCTTCCACGAGCAGTTGTGTGCCGTTCCACACATCTCTGGCCATTAAATATAATCTCTTCTTCAACTAAATAACATCCCAAACACTACCCATGGCGAATAAATTACAGTCTGAGAATAAAGTGGGTGTTGGGAATTGATTCTATGGATGGAGATGCCTATCAGCAGCTACACAGCAGCATGGCTGTTGTTTGGTAAATGTACTGGGTGTGTACTTTCCTGTAAACAACATGACGATTTCAAAAGAAACAGAAACATTAGTTACTTTCTTCATATTCTGAGAATTTTCTGAACTAGTATTTCAGTCTACTCCATTTAATCATACTAGGTAATGAACACAAATAATTTTGTGAGGGTGTGAAGAGGTATGGGGCATCGAATACAGTGTCATATATACTAAATATGTTCTGCCACTGATCTACAACCTAGTTCCAGAAATAAACTCTTCAAGTTCTTAAGGCAAGGATCATAGAAATACTATAGTTTCATCAAAGTTTGATCTTAACAGCTATTTGATCCCTACAAAATGGATTTTGTCTTTTAACAGTTATTTATAGGTGTGTGTGTGTGTGTGTGTGTGTGTGTGTGTGTGTGTGTGTGTGTGTTCATGTATGGGTCTGTGCATGTGTGAGTGCAGGTGCCCTTGGAGACCACAAGCAACCAGTCCCCCACAGGTAGTTCTGAGCCTCCTGACTTGGGTGCTAGGAACTCAACTCCAGTCCTCTCCAAGAGCAGCTAGCACCCTTCCCCCGAGCTGTCCCTCCGGCCCCCAAAATGAAGTTTGTTTCTTTGTTTGCTTGTCAGTTTGTTGGAGCATGAACTGTGGAAAGGGCAGGAGGTGTGAATTAGAGAGACCAGCCCTGACTCCTTGGGCAAGCAGTCCAGTGGCTGTCGCCTTCTCTACACAGAGATTTGCTGACTGCCTTGGGGAGAAGCCCAGGTTAGAATCCCAAGAACCTGCTTTGCCGGGGGTGATGTTGAGCATCACAGTAGCAGGTGCACTCTTCACCTTCTCTTTCCCAGGCGAAGACACCACGTGCAGCACCTTGGTGTTACCAGCTATTCAAAGTAAATGATGCTGGAGCTCTTTCCCCGTACAAGATGTGAAATGAATCCTTGAACATTCGTAGTATTTAAGTGACTTTAAGCAATATTATCTCAATGAATTCAATAAACTCCCTTAAAATTTGATCCATTTTGTGGCTCAGTCATGTCCTTAAATGCATTTAACAAGCACTGGCTTAAAATGCAAGTCAGGCAGAATATACAGCCCAGCCTCTCAGATCAGGCATCTAACGTAAGAAAACAGCCTACAATAAAGTCCTCCAAGTAAACCCTGGAGATAAATAGCTGGCCCTCTCGTCTCTGTTGAAATGTCAAGTAGTGCATCCAAAAATATTTGAGCAATCTGCTTCTTTCCCATCTGGTAACTTTCTCAACTGAGAACGGCAAGTTCATGTGAAAGTTCATCCTGAGTTCAAACATGTTGGAGCAGGTCATACACAGGGTAAAGGTTCATGTAGAGTTTATTATTTTCCTTTTTTGAGACTGAAGTGGAAAAAGAACAAATATACTAGTTGGAGCTCTTTTATATTATGACCATGATGGTTTTCAACACCATTAATAAAAGTTATAAATTTTCAAAGGCCTTGTGCATTATGTAATGGCAGCAACAGTGATTTGGGAGGAGATGCCCAAGACACTGTCCTTACAGAAGCCACAGTAAGTATCAGTTTATAGTATGTAAAATATTAAAAGAAAACATTTGTCACATTTTCTGTTGTATCAAACCTTTTCTTTAAACAACATCTTTGAGAGCTATGATGATGGCTCAGTAGTTATGAGCACTGGCTGCTCTTATAGAGGGTGTTGGTTTGGGTCTCAGCTCCCACATGGCAGCATGCAACCATCCATTAATCCAGTTCCAGAGGCTCTGATATACTCTTTTGGCCTCTTTGGGCACCAGGCATATATGTGGTACACATATATGCATGCAGGCAGAACACCCAAGCCAAAGAAATATACTACATGTTCAAAAACAATAATATAGAGGCATTGGATAAACAGAGGCATCAGAAATAGTTGCTATGCAACTTACCATTAACTAATTATGATTTTTTTTTAATTTGCAATTTCTTTTCTGCTTCTTTTTCTTTTCTACCCTCCTGTGCCCTGTTCATTTTAGACAGGGTCTTACTATATAATCCCAACTGCCTGAGACTCACTCTGTAAACTAGGCTGGCCTCAAACTCACAGAGATCCACCTGCCTCTGCTTCCAGCTTGCCCTATATACCCAGCTTAATGTGCTACTTCTAAGAATCCTGCTTGAAGTGAGACACTTGTGGGTGGCTTAAATACAAAATGAAAATAAAAGGTAATACAATTCATTTGCAATGAAATTACTGAATCTTTGGAGAAATTTAAATTTGATAGCACTAGTCAATATTATTTGAATCAGAAACAAAAGTTATAATTTTTCTTTTGAGTAAAATGTTTGTAGTAGAAAAAAAATAGACTGCTGGGCATGGTGGCACATGCCTTAAATCCCAGCACTTGGGAGGCAGAGGCAGACAGATCTCTAACTCTGAAGCCAGCCTGGTCTACATAGAGTTATAAGTTAGCCAGGGCTACGTAGAAAGACTTTGTCTCAAAAAAAATAGGTTAATGATTTTCAGGAAAACAATACTGAGATATATCTTAGTCTGTTTGATATTGCTGTAATGAAGTATCTGATGCAGGAAAATATTGAAGGATGACAGTGATTTACAATTCTGGGGGCTGGAGGTTCTAAATAGCACAGCCTCTGTATCCTGGAGAGGCCTCCTTGCCTGCATCAGTACATGACAGTAAAAGAATATGCTACCACTTCTTACTGAAGGAGCATGCATGGCAAGCCAAACCACATTCACAGCCCATTCTCTAGGAGCTGATGGAGTGCAGCCCCTAAACCTGGCCTTTCCCACAAGACAGCATTAACCATTTAGAAGGGTGGTGCCCACCTTGACCTAATTACCTTCCACTTTGCCCCACATCATCGAATCCCCCTCATCTTAACACAGCCACACTGGGGACCAAGCTTCCAGCACAAGAAGCCCTGGCATACAACCCGTATCCAAACCGCAGCAACTTACATCTCAACTTGAAGGAGTGCCTGACTTCAGATGTACTCTCTCTATAGAGTACAGGCACACAGTAGAAAGGTTCGCTAAAGTGCATTTTACAGTCTCTCAAATTCTATTGCCAAATGCAGATTCTTGGCTCCACAAGACAACTCTAAGATCCTTAAAGAGTACATTTGTTCCTCTGGAACATGATGTCTTACCAATGCATTTTTAATAGATAGAGCACTTATACTGAGATGTCCCCTCAATAAATGCTCAGTATGTCTTATTTGTGAGAGTCTATGCTAAGGATTACAAAGGACACAAAATGTAATCAGGTTACATTGCTATCTTGAACAAGGCCTGTGACCAGTGCAGTAAATATGAAATAAGTATTATACAAGAACAAATAACACAAGGTTGAAATGATTTAGTGCCCGTTGAGAGATTAATGTAAAATGACTTCAGTGAGAGAACATGAGAAAAAATACAAGGCAAATTCTCAGAGAAAATGCTGAGAATACCAAAGTGGAACAGCCTCTACCCAGTGGTTTGAGGACGACAAACTATCCTTGAAGGAAACATTTCCAGATGGAAAAGCCCGGATTGTGCTGAGTAAAAAAAAAAAAAGAAGAAGAAGAAGAAGAAGAAGAAGAAGAAGAAGAAGAAGAAGAAGAAGAAGAAGAAGAAGAAGAAGAAGAAGGTAAACTGTTTAGAGTAGCCTGGAGGAAACCCCAGGTGTATTAGTTTCTTGGTATTACCATGATAAAATACCATGAGCAAAAGCATCTTAATGACAGCATTTATTTCAGCCGGAGGATAAAAGTCTATCCTGGTCAGGATGCATGGCAGCAGAAACAGGAAGCTGAGAGGCCACATTTCTCTCCACACATAGGAAACAGAGAAAGTAACTGGAAGGTGGTTATAAACCCTCAAAGCCCACCCCCAGTAAGATACCGCCCCCATGAAGGCTACATCTAAGGGGTCTGTAACCTCACAACAGCACCACCAATAGCAGACCAGGTATTCAAATTTCTAAGCCTATGAGAGACTCATTCAAACCACACCCCAAGCAATTCATTTGTTGAATAACAATTATCCAAGGCTCTGTCTTTTCATATTTGCTATTTACACATCTAATATTATACCTCTGAAAACCACAAGACAACAGGTCAATGTGTGGGAAGTGCTCACAGATCACGTCCAGGACCGGAAGAGAAAGAACTAAGCAGGACATATGTTTAGTATGGAAATTTAGACTCCAGTTTTCAAAGGTTTGGAAGAGGTCTCTGGCTCCTCTGGACATGAATGATGAGCATCCCAGCTGCGTGGCACAGAGTTCAAGGATAAGCAGTCTGGAACAAGACCAGGGAAGCCTCGGTGGCTAATGAGGATGACACATCATCAGATCCCTGCCTGGTCAGATCCCTCTGGTCTCTGGTGACCCTGACTGATTCCATGTGCCGGTGGCTTGGCCACATTTCCCATCCTCCTCCTACTGCTTGCAGTAACAGGAAGACTGCTATAAAGCCAAGCTGGCAGAAAGGGGGCTGTGGCTTTCAGCATCTTTAACAGGAAATTAAGCTCTTCTCCGCTAACGAATACAGGGTAACAATGGTTAACCATAGTGCTTAGCCATAGCCATGATGAATAAGGAAAAGTTCCTCTCTGACTAGAAGAGAGGATTGCATTGTAGCAAACCACTACAACTATAAAAGACAAATGACAAAGTCATAGACAAAGATAATGACAGTTTATGCATTTTCATTCAATTTCTTTAAAAGTTATTGCATTTATGTGTGTGCATGAATGTGTGTGCATGTGCGTGCGTGCGTGCGTGCGTGTGTGTGTGTGTGTGTGTGTGTGTGTGTATGTGTGTATACAGGTGTATGTCCGTGGCAGCATGTGGAAGTCAGAGGACAACTTGTAGAAGCTGGTTCTCCTTCCATCATTTGGGTCCTGGGATTGAGCTCGGGTTGTCAGGTTAAGCAGCAGGCATCTTTACCTATTGAGCTATATTGCTGGCCTTAGTTCAATAATTGTAAAATGTCTCTGAAGACAGAAAAACAAGATGAAAATGGGGAAAAAGCACAAGAAAGCAAACCATTGCCAAAGCTAGAAGATATTGTAATAAAGATATTAATTCTGTCAAACCAATCATCCCCTGCTGTGACCTGAACCCACAGGAATAAAGGTCCAGAATGGCAAGGTGTCCAGCGGGAGGATGGGCGATGGGAAATAACGGAGACAAAAGCAATGGATGGGACCAGGAATCCTGTATAAGCTGATGATTTGTGCCAAGCCAGCTTACTAAGAAGTACAGCATCGTGTATACTAGGTGGAGAATGGAACAAGGTCAGCAGAAAGCTAAATCAGACAACGTTGGCAAGGAAAACACGGGGTGCCTCAGACACAGCTGCTTTAGGACTCGTAATTACAGCCCTCCAGGGGAGAAAGCCAGGTCCCAGGAACTGAAACCTTAACTCCTTGGAAGGACAAGCCCCACCCCCAGGCCAGGCCTGGACAGGACACAGAACTGATGTTCCCTTTGTCCCCTTGTCAGGGTCTCAGACTCCCAACAACACTCAGTGTATCCACAGAGAATTCCCTCTTTCTGATAAAACACCCTTTGAGTATATGTGGAACAACCACCACACAGCAACACACAAATAGATGCTCGTGATAAGTAACTCATTTCCTGTTGGAGCCTCTCATCAGAGGCCCAGCAAGGCCAGCATGTTCCTGGGGTCACCAGCTTCAGAACTGTGAGAAAAAATAAATGTTTTGTTTTGTGTGGGGCAGGATCTCACTCTGTAGCCTAGAGTATCCTAGAACACACTATATAATCAAAGCTGCCCTGGAACTCCTGGCAATCCACCTGCCTCAGCCTCCTGAGTTCTGGGAATAATAGGTGCAAGTCACAAAACTTTAAAAAAAAAGAGTCTTTCCCCCCATTAAGTATTCAGACTATTGTATTCATTTTAGCTACAGAAAATTAACTGTGATGATTTGTGTCTTATACATCTATAAAAATCAAAATGGATCATATGCCAAAATGTCAAATTTAAATCTCTTCAAAAAGATAGTATAAGGGCAAATCTTCATGATTTTGAGTTAGGTGATGATTTTTTTTATTTATTTGTTTGTTTGTTTGTTTTTGGTACAATGCCATAAGCATCTGTAAAAGTAAAATGTATAAATCGAATCTTATCAAAATTTAAAACATTTTTTTTCTGATAATATCTTGGAAAATAAATAAAGACAGAAAAGGAGAAAATTCTTTTTCCAGGAGTGTGGATAATTTGCAGATGTAGTGGGAGAGGCACAACAATTACAGAAAGCGGTCCAAATAGCTGCCCAGCTGGGCAGCTGATACCTAATCTTGTCAAGTAACAACAGGCTAGAAAGCGACTTCTAGAGGTCAGACCCGAGAGTTAGCCAATAATCGCATAACATCAAATGGCCACAGCTGCTTATCAAGTGACATAAGACTCGTGGCTTAGGAACCTATCATGTGTACGTCAATCACCTGTCTCATCATACCATCTCCAATGACAACTGCCATTTCCAAGTTGCTCACAGCCTAACTGGAGGATTTATGAAGAGCATCGTGGCTGCCACACCACGTGCCTGTCATGTTAGAGCCTTGTAGTAATCACTGTAGCACCAATCTTAAAAGGTCTTACTAATAAAATCAAAGCCAGAGCCAGGTATTGGGGTGAATGCTGGGAGATCAGAGAAGCAGAACAGGCCACAGCCACCTTGCCTTGCCAATTCCTCAGCTGATCCTGTTTCCTCAAACTGGAATCCTCTGAGTCCTCATCCAGAATGGATCTCTGCTGAACTATGCTGCTCAAAGCCTAAAAGCTTAACCAGCTCTAGGTCCTCGTCCTCACACCTTAAATACCTTTCTGCTTCCTGTCATCAATTCCTGGGATTAAAGGCTCTTGTTACCACGCCTGGCTGTTTCCAGTGTTGCCTTGAACTCACAGAGACCCAGATGGATCTCTACCTCTAGAAATCTAGGATTAGAGGCATGTGTGCCACCATTTTCTGGCCTCTATATCTAGTGGCTGTTCTGTTCTCTGACCCCAGCCAGATAAGTTTACTAGGGTGCACAATATTTGGGGGAACATAATATCCCCACAAATCACTCTGAGTTTAACTTTCATTCATGTTCTATGACTTCTTTCTCTTTCTACCATGATCCACACCCTACCTCAGAGAGAAACACACGGGAGGCAACAGCAGCTTCCAGTCATATCAGCGTGGCTGCAGAACTTTTTAGTGGCTATTACCATCAGATGCATGGCTAGTTGTGGTGGTGTGGATGAAAATGGCCCCCATAGGCTCACCGGGAGTGGCACTATTAGGAGGTGTGGCCATGTTGGAGGAAGTGTGTCACTGGGGGTGGGCTTTGAGGTTTCAGATGCTCAAGCCAGGCCTAGTGTTGCTTTCTCTTCCTGCTGCCTGCTGATCCAGATGTAGAACTCTCAGCCACCTCTCCAGCACCATGTCTGCTTGCACGCCAGCTTGCTTCCTACCATGATGATAATGGACTAACTCTGAACTGTGAGCCAGACCTATTTAAATGCTTTCCTTTATAAGAGTTGCTGTGATCATGGTGTTTCTTCACAGCAAAAAAAGCCCTAAGACACTAGTAATGAACTAGACAAAGATGTAAGTGTATATATCCTAGAAGGTATCTGTGGGTTACTGATGAAATGACTAATTTTAATTTTAACAATACCCTGGGTTTCTTAAAATAATCAATTAATTACCATTTTTAATTAAAACTTTATTCATTAGGGCAGTTCACACACATGCCACAGCAAGCACATGGAAGTCAGAGCAAAACTTGTAGGAGTCAGCTCTCTTTCCACCCTTTGGGTCCTGGGGCTCAAACTCAGAATATCAGGCTCATCAGGAAGTGTTTACCTGCTGAGACATTTGGCCAGCCTCCAGGTCAGTTCCCACCAGAAGCTCTCATCTGCAATTCAGTCTTTGCTGGTGGCTTGCTGAGGGAGACTATAAAATATTCTAGGATGGCTAAAGCTAGAACATTCTGGAATTCTAGAAGTGGTATGCTTGTAACGATAACCCAGGAGTTCCTAGCGCATTAAGGTAAGTTACTCTTTCTGGGGATGTGACCAAAATTTTGGATCTTTTCCCTGGGTGGGAAAAAAATGTTTTGGTAACTTCTGGAGTGCCTCGGGTTCCCTGCAGCCTATCCCCAGACACCAACTGAACAGGGTTGACCTAATCCAATACCTAGTTGAGAGGCCATGGGATCCAGGAGGGCAGCGAGTAAGTGACCCATCCACAGTCACACAGCGTGCTAGTGACAGGGACCGATGAAACCCGTGCTCTCTCACTTACTGTGACCTTCCACTGCCGTGTTAGACCGTGCGGACTTGTCTGTGTGGCTAATGACAAGGACATCAGATGGCATCTGCAGACGTCATTCAATGCTGTGCCCGACTGTTCCTGTGAACTGGCCGAAGAGCTGTTGCAAGCATGAGGAATGGCAAATACCACAGTGCTCTTTCTAACCAAGGGTGAAGTCTTTTGCTCTGTGCTTCTACTCTGCCCCATCCTCCTAGACTTTCCCTGGTAACTCACTCTCTCTCTCTCTCTCTCTCTCCTCTCTCTCTCTCTCTCTCTCTCTCTCTCTCCCCCTCTCTCTCCCTCCCTCCCTCTCCCTCTCTCCCTCTCCCTCTCCCCTCTCCCTCTCCCTCTCCCCCCCTCTCCCTCTCCCTCTCCCTCTCTCCCTCTCCCTCTCCCTCTCCTCCCCTCCCTCTCTCCCTCCCTCCCTGAAGCAGGCTGGCCTCCAAAACCCAGATCACCCTGCCTCTGCACCATCAACACACCAGGCACTCCATAGACATTTCCTTTAAATTCCCTCCTTCTTAGGTCTTCTCGTCTTCAGTGGTTCCCCCTGCCCATTCATACCCAGCCATGCACTACTACCATCCCTCCCCTTCCCAGGGCTCCCTTAAAGCTAGCTCATATATACCTTTCTAGCCATCCTCACCCAGTCTGCAGAAATCCTTCCTCAAAGTATCTCCAGTGGTTACTTCAATGAGAGTAGCTCCCCCCCCCTCCAACAATCCACATCCTCTCATCTTTAACTCTCCAAAATGACAAGTACCAAAATGAAAATCACCTTAAAAATATCAAACATTCTACCATTTCCTGTAATTTATGAGACATTTCTGTAGATTTGAGAACACTACTTTCTTCCCCTGACCAATCTTTGGTCTTTTTTGTTGTTGTTGTTGTTTTTCAATATACTGGAAACAATTAGCTATCACTCATTTTCGAGATGGCCATACCCTCCCCCTAGTGGATAATGAGAGTACTACAGTCCCTCCCAGTTCTGTAGTATTCTGAAATTGTCCATAGTAAAAGTAAATGGAATGTATTCTATCAAGACTATTGATGGCTCAAAACATATCCTATCAATCTTTCTTTCTCTCTCTTTATTCCTCCTACCTCCCCTTCCTCTTCGCCCTCTCTCTTTTCTTCCTTCCCTCTCTCCTTCCCTCTTCTGTTGTTGATCATATAACCCATTCTAAAGGAGAGACCATTCCCCAGCAGACACATGTTCAGTGCCTGGAAAAGGAGTCCTCAGCCAAGGCCCCTGGCGTTACCAGGGCGCACAGAGCAGAGGGCCTTCTCTGCTCATCTGACAGGTCGTCCAAAATAGTCTTGTCAGAAGCCTCTGTTTCTAAAACAGCCACACGTTTCACTCTGACTCTAGGGAGCTATCTTATGAAGACATGCCCTGAACCTCAGATGACCCAGGTTGCCAGAGAGGGAAACGCTGTACTGCGGGTAACTGGAAATGATCTCGAAGTTCCAGTGGCTGAACCGTAGTTTACATTGTTCTCCCAGATGACTGGAACCACCTTCTTCCCACAGAGCTACACAGGCACTGACCTACTGAGAGGATGGCCGTGTCAGCCAGTTTAAGATGTGGGTGTCACTTAGTTATTGAAATCTGATATTCCACCGATTAGAGGAAATTACGATGACCTACATGGCACACTTTTTAAATCATCTTCTTGATAAATATCTTGTCACAGAGAGTCAGTGCAGTCTCAACAAAACCAGGAGCACACCAAGCTCCAGAGCATGAAAAGAAATGCACCTGCTGATATGCCTGATGATCTAAGTTGATGTTCCCGTGTGTTGGAAGGAGCGAGCCTACTCCACAAGTGGTCCTTTCACTCCCACATGCTCACTATGGCATGCACACACACACGCACGCACGCACGCACACACGCACACACACACACACATGCACATGCACACATCCAAGCACACACACAAGCACAATAAATACAAATTTTTAAAACTGTGTTTGGGAAATTGGAGAAATGACTCAGCGGCTAAGTGCACTTGTTCTTCCAGAGGTCATGAGTTCAGTTCTTAGCACTCAGATTGAACCAGCTCTCAAGTGCCTGTAACTCTTGTTCCAGGGGATCCAACACCCCCGTCTGGCCTCCATGAGCACCTGCACACACATGGCGTACACACACAGACACTTACACACACATACACATAAATAAAATAAATCTTGAAAAAACAATGGAATGCTAAGCTATGCTACTTTAAAACTTTTGTTTGGGTAGCTCCAAAGCAGTAATATAAGCTAATCAACTGTTCATTATGTGCAAAACTATATCAAACATTAAGCAAATATAATAGTCATGTTCTTTACACACACTATCCCAGGTGAATCTCAAAATATACTCAAATCAATGGAAAAAATCTGACATATTCAAAATAAACTAAACTTTCTTATTATGGCAGTAAGGTAAGAATTTATTTAAAGAACTAACTAGAATAACTTCTCTTCTGCGATTTGCTAGCATTTTAACTTCATTTTATTAAAACATAGAAGTTAACATTATCCATTCCTGGACCATTTGTTAAACACGAGGTATCGGTGACTTAAATTTCAGTGGAATGATTATACAATGAATACAGGTAATTAAAATGACACCGTTACTTAAAAGGACCTGGTTTGTGGCCAGACCACTGTTAAAGCTACATGAGAAATTATTCTAGTTATTTTACCATGAACATTGTCTTACTAATTTCTCCCAGGAAAGGCAGCTTCTTAAATAGACTCGGCGTCCCAAAACTGATGACAAAGCTGTGTTAAGACTTACACATATTCTCTAGTGAGGTACACAACTGGCATGGGATTCTGCTCTAACTGGAACTTCGTGATATTCCATGCCTCAGCCCAACTCCTAGGCCATAAATATTAAAATCAGACGATCTCTCCACAAGAACCAACTGACAGTCACTGTGACCACACATGAACTGACTGACACTCACAGTGACCACGCATGAACCAGTTGACACACACTGTGATCACACATGAACCGAATCACACTCATGATGACTGCACATGAGTCAACTGCCACCACATATGACTACCACCTAAGACTGTATCTCTTGGACCTTTCCCCATTTATTTAACCGTTTCTTTGTTGCTGGGTATTTACTTCTTCCCTTCATTGAATGTGTTAGGTAAACAAGGCTACAATAGCCATGCAGTCTTCATGAACAAAGCCTTTTATAACTATAAACTAGTTGTATTATTGTTCCTTAAGATAAATTTAATCTAGGGACTATAAATGACCAAATAACCTACATCTCTTTCCTAACAACAATATGACCTGGGACTTCAAAAGTTTTTTGAAAAGGTATTTATGTAGATATTATCTTGTTTCATAATTATGCTAAAAGAAAATTAAACAAACCTTCTTTTTTAAGGTTATTAAACTGTCTAGAGCCGACTTGACTTCTGCAGTGGTTAGCAGACACAGATGCTACCATTGAGATAGCATCCCAAAAGAAACAATTTAGGGAGCTGTGGAGACGGCTCAGTGGGCAAAGTGCTTACTGTGTGAGCCTGCAGACCTGAGTCTCATCCCCAGCGCCCAGGTAAAAGCCCAGCAGAGCAGCACTCGCCCATAATCCCAGGGCTGGGAAAGTGGAGGCAAGGGGATCCCTGGAATTCACTTGCTATCCATCCAGTCTAGTCAAATCCATGAACTCCAAGTTCAGAAAGGCATCCCTGTCTCAAAATAACATGGATAATGATTATAGAAGACACCTTATTTCAACCTCTGGCCTCCACTTATGCACATGTACACACACACACACACACACACACACACACACACACACACACACACACAAATACATCTTTTGTAAAGATAGTAATTGAAACTAGAAGAAAAGCACACATTTTAACTTTTTTCTTTTTTTCTTTCTTTTCTTTTTTTTTTTTTTTTGAGCTGAGGATCAAACCCAGGGCCTTGCACTTGCACATTTTAATTTTTAAAACTGAATAATGACTTAACAAAAACATTTCATCTATAAATAGTTATTCTCTTACATTATCCCAATATAGAAAAGGTGAGTAACTACTTATGCATAGGAGAGGGCATGCCTCGGGCCTTACTGTACCAATGAGATGTTTTTGTCACTGTGTTTTACATTCAAGCATCACCACCCTGGGTGAGAATCCACATACATAGTCTACTGACGAAAGGAAAAGCATATTATTATAGGCAGTACTGGCTTGACTGTATTCCTAAAGACAGAGCAGTGGAAACCGCCTCCCCACCACTGGGTGGTGGCTCAGTGAGGGCGACACTTTTTAATGCATTAGTGCCTTTCCTAAGGAGTGTTCAGCATGGGGAGATAATTCAGCTCCCCTCCCTCTGAACTGCCTTACTCTGCTTTCTGCCATGTGACCCAGCAACAAGAAGGCCTGGCCAGACTCTTCTCCTCCATCGTGGACCTTTCAGTCTCCTGAAGTATATACCAACCACTTCTGGGTGGCCATTCCGGGGTCATCACTAACTACTGAGCAGTGCAATGTGAATGAGGACATGAGGTGACACAAGACAGTGGTGGCAGATTGCCTTGCTCCCTTTATCTCAAGAAACTATAAAGCACTCGACAGCAGAAAATTATTTCCTTCAAATGGTAAATATCTTGAGTGAAATACTCGTTCTTATCCCAAGCTAATATATGCATCTGAAAAAAAAAAAAAAAAGCTAACCCCACTGTTTGCAGCTTTTGCTAAGATAGAAACGCAAGAGGTCAGTGGTGTCCTGGGAAGGACAGCTTGCTCTTGGCAAGCCCCTGTCTTTCCTCCCTTCATCTGAAATAGATTTTAATGTCATTCTCTTACCTTAAAAAGGCCAGGCAAGGGGCAGGGAGCTGTTTTAAAAGTACAGAATAATAAGCATGAGAATTTAAGGAGCAACCCTGAGATGCTGCTTCCCCCTGAGCATTTGTGTCTGAAGGAGGGAGCTGTGTCTGGACTTGGTATCCACTACAGGGGACCTTGGCAAAAGTTGGACGAATGATTAAATATGGCCTTCAATTTGCAAGCATCACTCTATTGTAGGCCAATTCTTTCCTCATATTGCTCACTTTGCATAAGATACCATGCAATTCCCAAAGACGACTCAAGTCTTCAGTTTCTTATTAAGTGACGGAGACTTCGTTGTCTTGAAATGTTGAAATACCTAAAACCAACAACAAAGAAACTTAGGGAAAGATTTTCCAAAGTGTAAATGTTTTCTACTTGGTAAAGCCCGTGAGAAGGGGTCTTACATAAATACACAAAATAAATGTCAAATAAATGCCATGTTGGGTGAGTTTCTCTACTAAGGTAAGACACTACATTTTTTTCTGTGTAACTCAACTACAAAATACACCCTATAAGAATGTTGGACAGCTTTTACAATCATGAAACAGGAAATTCAGACATACCACAACACATATGTAGGAAAACATCATTATATACGTATATGTGTGTAACAATTGGTGAAAAAAAAAAGAGGTCATGAATTTGAAAGAGCTGGGGTGGGGGAATGTGCAGAAGGATTTAGAGAAAGGAAGGGAAGGAGGAAATGATGTAAAAGAAGTAATGAAAAATATAGAAGTCGAAGAAACCTTGAAAATTGAATGGTCCCGTCATCCGTTGTATTATTTCTCCAGGGCACTTATGCCTAGAAAGCGTGACAGCAAGTCTTTGGAATGAGAAGTGATTGAACACAGTGCAACTTTGTCCGCCAGCCTCCAACTGTAGGCAGCTCTACAGACCTGCACACAAAGCAGAACCTTTGCCCCAGAGACTTTAGAGGAGGAAACAAAACCTCACCCCGAGATTGCACATCAAGATGTTGGTGAAAGGAATTCAAGTGCAAAATTCACACAGGGCAGGACAGTTTGTGATGTCAGTCATTGGGAGTATGGTCAGGAGACAGAAAAGGATGACAAAGGCAAACAGATGCTGTGGACATCAGACGTGGCCTGCCTTGTGGATGGTGGGTAATGTAGATGGCCACCATAGGTCCAAGATGGAGACTTGAGCTGCACTGTGAATTGGTGTCCTGCATTTGTAAAGGTTCCTGTGCTCACATTCTTCGGTGGCGCCTGCTAGAGTCTCCATAGTCCAGGGGCAAATGGAACAGCCTGTGAAATCTGCTTTCTTCAAGAGAGGCATTTGAGTGAGTCACAGACAGAGCAGAAGATTCAAAACAGACCAGCCATCAGCTAGGGAGGAGAGGGAGCTAGCGCCTCCTGCTCCTCTGTGACTCTATGAGCTCTGGGCACACTCTACCCTGAAAATAGTTGGTGGCAATTGAGTTCCTCCAGGAAAGAGTCCTTCAGCTTGATTTCTGTTGCTTCCGTGTCGGTGAACCTTCTCCTCAGGTGTTGGGCTGCTCACAGATCCCTGTTCCCTGAAGTGGGGGGGATGGGTTTGGTGTGACCCCCCCTTCACTGCCACACAGGCAGCAGTCTTCCGAACCAGCACAGGACTGCAAGGGTGGTCAGCCCAGGAGTGAGGCATAAAGGCTCCGGGGGAAATCCTGAGGATGCCATTGCTCTGCTTCCTTACTGTCTTCCAACTGCAGCTTTTAAGATGGAATGTAGGTAGACCTTTGTGACTAGCTGGCCTCCTCTAGCCCCAAATAACCTGCATTATCTAGGCCTAGAGGCCAGGCCATAGTAGATAATGTGAGTTTTCTGAAAATTGGAAGATCTGTGCTAGAAATCTCCAGAACCCATGCTGGGTGACTTTTTCTGTGGAGACATGAACAACTTCTATTCACTTTGGATAGGGCACCCACTACAGACCAAGGGACAGATACCACCAGAGTCTTGGGTCTGGCTGTGGGTTGTTGAGGTTGGTTACTGGGGCAAAGACTCTGGAAACTACATTCCTGAACTCCACGCAGGAACTGGAGCCTCTAGACAGGTATACAGAGGGCCCTGCCCCCAGGAAATGTTTACTGTTTGTCTGTCCACCGGCAAAGATCTATGAATCTTGTAAATTTCAGCTTTCCTCACTTGTGAAGCTTATTTACCTCCAGAGTCTCTTAGCCATCCTTCTCTCATCCAGGGGATGTTTCAATTCAGAAGAAATTGCTGCATGATCCTTGTCTCCTTAGGATAGTACGGACATAGTCGATAAAGGGAAATTTTGCAAAAAAAAAAAATAAAAAAAAATAATAAAAAAAAATGGGAAGTCACTCAGCTCCATTAGAACCTAGGGGTAAGTGGTACAGAGACCCCCAAATACTCATTTTCCAATTTTTATCAAGCCGTGAGCACTGTAACTACCATTTATCCCGAAGGTCGTAAAACAAACACGTTATAACCAGCAGCTAGCTGTCAGTCAAACCTGTTCTCTATGTAGATACTGGGCTTTGCAGCTTGGGATGTGCGCGGCCGCATAAATCCTCAAGGCAGTGCTGGAGGAGAGGCCCGGTGCCACACAGAGAAACACACTTAAAAAGAATCCAAGTAATCCTGCAAGGAAATTCCTTTTTTATAAAGGGTGCTCTGTGGCCCAAACCAATCTAGCAAGCATACACCACGGCAGGAAGTCTCCTTAATATTTATTCTACCACGGGTGTTGACTGTGTCTCACCCCAGCATTGGGAGCTCAGCTCACACTCTGACATTATTGGCGAATTCATAATGTCTAGAGGCCAGACAAACAGACATGCACTTAAGAGTTCGAAGATGGGTGAAGGCCATGAAGTACTGGCCTTCGATGAGCTATCCACCAGTCACAGAAAAGACTTGTTTCTCATAGCTGGTTATTGCATAGCCTTCTCATAACTAAATATATGTCTTTTGTTTCATCTTGTGCTCACAGTAAACCACCAAGGTGTATTATATCCATCCAACAAACAGGAAAACAGACGTGAAAAGTCTATACTGCTAGTGAGTGTGCCACCAGAACTGAAAACCAGATTAGACCATAGACACTAGGTTCTTTCCAATATTGAGATCAGTCCCAGTGTGATCTTTGCTTTAACTCTGTTAGATGTAAATGCTAATGATTATCACTTTATAGATTCATTCAATGAAGACATGTAGATGGCTGGTGAGATAGCTCAGCAGTTAAGACACTGTAGTGGGTAGCTATTTGAGCTATGACCTTGAAGCACCACCCCTAGTGAGGTAGCAGGTTACTAACTGCTCTACCTGCCTATGACCTTGAAGTACATGACCCTGGGGCATGGCCGCTTGGGACCCTTAAGACCTGGGATGTATGTATTCAGCTCTCTTCACTAGCTGGTGGTTTTGGATGCTGGAGACAGACTAGGCAAAAGAACAGTGTGGAACTGTGCCTCAGCCTTCTAGGGCCCTGCAATAATTCCTCTGTTCCGTATCATGAGTTTCCCTTCTCTGATACATTCCTTTGCCCATTAAGCAGACTCCATGGACTGCTAGCAATATCTTTACCCAATAAGACACTTGCCACTGAACCTAACAACTTGAGTCAGGGACTCACATGGTAGGAGAGAACCGACTCTTCAAAGTTTCCTCTGACATTTATGTGCCCACTGTGGCACACCCACACCCAATCACACACATATGCATACACTCACACATACATTCACACACACACACACACACACACACACAAGCAGATTCACACCCACACATGCACACTCACACA